>NC_060172.1:652612-662956 GCF_021292245.1 Micropterus dolomieu | reverse complement strand
CAACCAGACTGTCTTCTGAGTGAGGAAAGTTTGAGTTTCAGAGGGGAAAAAGTTTGTTCAAACTTCACTTAGAGGAGAGAATGAATATGCATGAATGCACTTTCAGACCTGGATCCATGAAAATGTACAGTGTGTGTCTGTTTGCAGAGCATTAAAATGATGGGTATTAGCTCAGGGCCATTGAACTCTGCAGTGATTCTATTCACAATAAATCTTAAATGAGTAAATGCATCACTCAAATTAGTGTATGTTAAGGTCATTTTGTGGCTTCATTTTTCAAATTCCTATTTTGCATATTGAGTATAGGATATGTGTATACCTGTGTTTCCCCGGCCTTTCTGTGTGGAGTTTGCATGTTCTGCATGTTGCATGTTCTGCGTGGGTTCTCTCCGGGTGCTCCGGCTTCCTCCCACCGTCCAAAGACATGCAGACCAGGTTGACTGGCGACCCTAAATTGTCCTTAGGTGTGAGCGTGAGTGGTTGTTTGTCTATGTGTGGCCCTGCAATGAACTGGCGACCTGTCCAGGGTGTACCCCGCCTTTCGCCCAATGTCAGCTGGGATTGACTCCAGAACACAGGATAAGCGGTTGACGATGGGTGGATGGATGGATGGATGGATGGATGGATGGATGGGTGGACGGACATGTGTCTAATTGTTGGTATCCACTGTAAGCATACTGGATGCAAACCTAACTTACATCTACTTGCTGGTTTCCCTTGTGTGCCCATAAACAATACAGTTACAGCTGCAGGTGTCTAATTCCTGGATTGGATTGAAATCTAACCTCTAAGTCGTATTTCTTTGATGTCTATTTGTCTTGCAGCTCCAGCATTTGTTGATATTTGTGTTTGAGAGGGAGCAATGCCAAGAAAAATATTGTGTACTTTTGTATTCAGTGTGTGTGTGTGTGTGTGTGCATCTCCAGGGAGGAAGCGTCACCTTTAGCACTTGTGGTGGAAGCTGACAAGTCATTAGTAAGGCAAACACACACACACACATATATACAAACACACACACACACACATATATACAAATACACACACACACTGCACACACATACACACTTTTATCACCAGCGGGGTCAAAAGGGGTCACAAAAAGTGACACCATAATAAGTCTTTGTCAGTCTGATCAATGACTACACACACACACACAATGAAAATAAACACACACACACAGTGAATACCAACAAATGGACACACACAGTGAATTCTAATTAGCCAAGAGGGCTAAACGAGGCAGTGATCCCATTTACTGCTCACAATGCAAAGAGTTTAACTTTCTCTCTCTCTATCTCTTCTCATGTTAACAAGTTTGTTTTTCCAAGCGCTGAGTCATTTATCAGAACGAGAGAGCGCAAACATGAATTAATCAGCTTCTGTTTGTTTCAGCACAATTAGTGATCAAATCAATTTCTGTCTTCAAAGGATGGAGAGAGGGGAGGAAGGAAGGGGGGAGCGAGGGCTGAAAGAGGTAAGGATGATGACTGAAGTAAGAAGAAGGGATGATGACGAGGAGGAGAGAGCTGCGAAGGAAGGGGGAATTAAAGGGTTGAAGCCGAACACAAAGGACAAAAGCAAATGAAGGAAAGCAGAGAGTGATGGAGGGGATGAAAAAAGGAGAAAAAAGTGAGACAATATTGTTTGCAAGATATAATGAAGCAACATCAAATGGAAATGGAGGAGGGAGGCAAACAGATTGATTGATTAGAAATGGAGGGATAGAACAACAATGAAGTATGAAGGCAAGGAAGAAATGAAAGATGCAAGAAGAGATAGATGAAAAATAGTAACTAGGAAAATTTGAAGAAGTAGGAAAGACAGGAATAGATAGGATTTGAGTAATGACTACAAAGGAAGGAAAAGGAAAAGGTGGAAACAAAAGCAAAAAAGAGGGAAAGAAGGATGGAAGGAGCAGAAACAGAGCTGGGAAGTAAACCATAAAGGAAAAAAGGATGGTGGAAAGATGAAAGTAGAAAACCAAAGGCAAAGCTGGAGGAGGGATAGGAGGAAAATGAAAGGAAGAAGGGAAGAAGATAAAATAAATAGAAGAGGAGTGAAGGATTGAGATATGAAAGGACAGGAAAATGAGATCAAGGAGCAGAAGAGCAAAAGGAAGTAGACAACAAGGACTGAGGGTGGGAGGGAAAGTGTGTGAAGAACTGAGGGAGGCAAAGGATGAAACTAAGAAATGGGAATGTGGAATATGAGGGAGTGTTGGATAAATTAAAGAGAGAATGATGAGAGAAAAGTAGGGAAAGAATGAGACAACGAGGGGAGACGAAGGGAGAGAAGAAGACGAGCAATCATGAAGACAACGCATGACTGTAGATACACGGAAGGAGAAAAGAAAAAAAAATGTGAGTGAGAAGAAGGTGGAAGCAAAAGAGGAGGAGTGAAGCGAGGAGAGAAAGGTGAATTGAGAAAACAGGAAGAAAGGTTTAGGAGAAGAGAAAGGAAAGAAAAGAGGGATAGAATGGGGAAAGAAAGGGAAGAAGGTAGGAGACGTCAAAGAAATAAAAGGAGTAAAGGAAGGAAAGAAAGATGAAAGGAGAGAGGAGAGAAAAGGAAAGGAAAGGGGAAAATAATGGGGAAAAGATGAGAAGAAGAGCAGTAGGGAAGAAGGTATGAGACGTTAAAGAAATAATCTAGTGAAGGAAAAAAAGAACAAAGAAGGTCAGGGAGCAGATGAGGAAATCTTGAGGAAAGGAAGAAGAGAGGTAGAAAAAGAAGGTAGAGATAACAAAGAAATAAGAGAGGAGAGACGGATGTTAAGATGCAAGAATACAAAAGAGGGGGTTCGGCAAAGCAGGAGAAGGAGAGAGAGGAGTGAGGGAAGTACAAGATAAAAAGCAAAGGATGAAAATAAGGAATAGAGAGAGAGAGTGGGGGGAGGAAAGAGGAGAAGGAAGAAGGATAAAATAAACAGTCAGGAAGAAAAAAGGAAGAAGATGAAGGTGGATGCATTAAAGGAGTGAAGGAAGAAGAGAAAGGAAAGAGGTAGCACGAGATAATAGTAAGAAAGGAGGAAACAGAATGATAAGGAAGGAAAGTAGGAAACAAATAAATATAGGAACAAGGAAGGAAGGATAAGACAGACAAGAGGAAACAGGGAAAGAGGGCGGAAAAAATGAAAGCTAACAGAAGAGATTAGGTGGGGAAGGAAGGAGAGATGTTAGGACAGATTGAAGAAAGGTAGGAGGAAAGGAAGGTGGGAAAGATAGAGGAGGAGACAAGGGGAAGAGTGAAGGAGAAGAAGGGAAGCAAAGGAAAAAGAGTGAAGGAGAGAAAGATGGAAGGAGGAAACAGGAGGAAAGCTGGAGCAAGGATAGAAAAAGGGGAAAGAAGAAGGAAAGATGAGAGGAAGGCTTGAAGAAATAGGAGATAAGAGAAAGAAGGAAGGAAAGATGGGACACTAAAGGGAGGAGGACTGGTAAAAAAGATACTAGCAGAAGATTATTGTAAAGAAAGTCAGGAAAGTGGAAAGAAGGGAAGGAAAGGAAAGAGGATAGGAACAAAGGTCTGAGGAGAGATGGAGGAAGGAGAAAGGAAATAAGGAAGGAGGGATGAAAGGAGGATTGATGAGTGCAGTTTTGGTTTGGACGTGTGATTAGCATTTAGCTGACTGAACCAAACTCTGCTGCTTCATCACTATTTACTGTTTCTGTACACACACACACACACACACACACACACACAAAGTTATACCATCATTAATAACCTGAGTGATTTCATGTTTTTAAAATGATAAATAAAGTCAAAACTTCTCAGCGTAAAAAATATAAATGAGAATCACAGTAGAGACAGTGAAGTAGAGAAACTGGAAGTAAACAGACAGAAGAAAGGGATGCAGCTGCTCTTCATGTCGTGTCTAGTAGGTGGGCTTTGTCACCTTTGGACAGCCAGGCTTGCTGTTTCTACCTCTTTCCAGTCTTTGTGCTAAGCTAAGCTTAATATAAGTAATAATAAAGTAGCTGCCTGCTCTCATTGGCTGGATATGAATGTCAAGTCGCCGACTGCTGCAGATATTTAGCTAGCTAGCTAGAGATTAGAGTTTGGCTGACAGACGACGCCATAGTCCATCGGCGATGGCTGACATCATGATGTTGAGCCGGCAACGTGATTACACCCGTTCCCGGAGTTTACCATCTACGATCCGTTATCATGAGCCGCATGCTGGCTTGTTAATTACGTAGTCTGATCGCAACCAACATTTGCACTGTTTTACCTCATCCGTGCTTGTAAAATATCCACAGTGTCTGCCACTTGGAGCCAGTGTTGGGCAGTACTGTAATATTACTTTTCCCAGTAACTAAGTAGTGTAACTAATTACTTCTAAAACAGTAATATTATTACTAGTTACTAATGCAAGTAACGCTGCGTTACTCGTAACTGAACGCACCATCCACGTGAATCCACTGTGCGGCAGCTCAGCGGCACCGGACCTTCTGTTGTTCATGTCCGCTGAAAGCCAAAAACTAAAGGAAGAATGGAGAACGAGGGAGAGAGGCGTTCTTTCCACAGCTGTAAGTAGCTACTGCCATTATTATGTCACAGTCTGATACAAAGAATATTGTCCTCTAGTGTAAACCAGCAAAAAGCTTTAAACCGCGAACATTTCTATATCTGATTTATTGAAGCATCTGCTGAAGCAGCACAGCGACGTGAAACTTACAGAAAGAAACTCCGGCAGCTGCTGTCACTGATGCTTGGACTCGTCGGGGGAGAGAATGTTTTGTAACTACTGAATACTGCTCTTGTAAACAGGCTACATGCGCAGAAAAAACAGCTGTTTAAAAGTCGGGATTTAGCCTACTTGCTTTATTTTTTTAATTTCAGCCGCTGGTGTTAAGAAACGTTAGGCCAAGGCTATATGCTTTGTAAAAACCACACTCCTTGCTGCTGTTATGGATATTAGCTAAAAGGTCGAGAGAGACTGTTTTGTTTGGGGGTGAAAGTAGTGTTGGAGAATTATCAACGCTGACCGCAACATATTGATTTTCAAATGTTTTACTAGGCGTCATTCTGTGGGAAACACGGATAAAGTTTTATCCCCCAGTAATAAGTAAAGTAACAATATTACTTTTTTAAGGACTAATAAGTAACTAGGTATATATTACAATTTCTGAGTAACTTGCCCAACACCGCTTGGAGCGTAATAGGCTAGCAATTTCCCTCCAATGCCATCGTTCATCACGATGATTCATTGTTGATATTGTCTAATGGCAATTTTGTAGACGTCGCCAACCCTACAAGATATCTGACAGGCGTTTGCGCTGCACTGGTGATGCTGAGTAGTTCACACATAACGATTGACGAGAGCCGATCGAACGCTGATTTGCTCAGCGTTCGGCTCTGCGACTTGCAAATCGGGCTTAAAAACATTTGTTGTTTGTGTGATCTACGCTTTACTGTTCTGGTTTACTCTCAGCACTCTTGTAGCGGTGCTTTCTGTGAAAAGCTAAAAAAAAGAAGAAGCAAACAGCAGACAGATACAGGTTGAGACTCGCTGAGGAACTTGATGGATCATTTAGAAGCTAAGAGCCGGATATTTCCCTCCCTTTGGTGGAGACCAAACACAGAGCTGAAAGAGAGAAATACTGGAATCCCTTTGTGATCATAGTGACCAACCACTTACATGGATCAAAAAGCCCAAGACAGAATCACTCCTATTCAAATGCTGTTTAAAATATTTGCTTATAGTAATCAAGTAGTCCGCCTACTGTGATCATTTGTGGTATTTTCATTCATGACAACATGCGGAAACAAATCCCGCCCAGTTGGTCATGGAGGCTGTTAAAATGTAATGTAGAATAGGACTTCTGACATTTTATAAAGAGCACAATACTGTTTCAGGCTCCAGCCTAAATATAATCTGAGCTACAGTGAGCTTGTCAGGTTTGGTGTAAAGGGGGAAGCAAAAGGAAGGTTGGGGACCCAAATGCAGGACACAAGCTTCTTCTCAATCTGCGTTCTTGTCTGGACTTGTGGACTTGTGAAATGTCGCAGCACAAGTACCGTTCCAATTCAAAAGTCCGCATCTAGCCAAGTACAGTCAAATACGTTTTACCGAGCCTGCATCGGTGGTGACTTGCGTGGACTTTGGATAGCCCAGAATGTATTTAGCGGCAACAATTTTTACAACAGTTTTAAGAGTTTTTTACGCGGGAATATAGTTGTTTAAACTTCACATGTGTGGTCGATTTCTCAAGATGTGAGGTCCCGTCCACTAACGGGATCTGGCGCTGCATGCTCTCATTCCTGGGAGTTTGTACTCCCAAGCCAAACTTGCCAAGTCCAAGCTTTAAAGTACAGAAGTCCGAACTTAGCGACCTCGGTACTGAGAAACAGCCCCAGATTCTGTTTGCGGGTTTATTTTAACAAAACATCAAAAACTCAATAACAAGAAATCATGGCTGGCAGAAGATCAAGCCAACAGAGGCTGGACTCACAAACACGTCTCCACCTGAAGGAATGTGTTGCTCCGTAACTGCTGGAGGTGGGAATAAGCAACAGTCAACTCAAAGGGCGATGATATGCCAGCAGGACCAGTGGTGAAACAAATCAGTTATTGCAGGTTTAAAGAAAGATCAATTTAACGTGTCATTAATTACCACTTGTGATCAATCTGTGCACTTTTCAGCAAAAGTGACACAATTTCACTTTAAATGTCACATTTCAGTTCATGGCACACCAGAGATCCTTCTTCATTTATTTAATTTAAACAACCCTCTAGCTTTTTTACATTCTGTCCTTCTTTATCTTTTTTATTGCTTTCTCCCCTCTTAGTAAAACTCCCATGAAGCACGAACAGTCGACAAACTTAACGCTGGCTCAGTAGCATCTGTCTGAAGGCTCTAAGAACATTTCTATCATGAATACTCATCATCTTTCATATCTGTGTGTGTGTAATGACCTCTGCAGTCCCTAGGGGGCTCCAGCACGGCTGCGGCCTCTGTAATCATGTTTAAATCTTATTTCAGCAGGTTTCCCGTCTCAGCTCAACGCTCGCTGTAACTCTATTAAACCGGATTTTCCCTCCGCAGGTTTAACTCTCTTCCACTCAGCTCTGATCACATCATGCTGCTCTGCATCTGCTGCGGCCCTCTTTATGTGTTTTTATTGTGTTTTCATCATAAACTATTTCTGCAAACCAAATCTTCCTCGCGGGACAATAAAGTTTTGAATTAGATCAAAGCTTTGATGCCAACGAACAATAACTTCTAATGGATTTATATATAGGAGCCCGGCAGGCAGTGTGTGTGTGTTATACTGTAGCAGTGAACCCCTCCTGAATATAAACGACTCAAAATCCAATACTGATCTGTCTCTCTCACTCTCTCTCTGAAACACACACACACTCTGCAGTAGTGACCAGTCCTTCAGTAAAGCTGTTCATTTGCTGCATTAAATGTTGGCTGGAACATCTCTGTTCAGGTCAGCACTATTTATTTTATGATCTCAGGCAATTTAACTACTAAATGAATAATTTCCAACTGCTAAGATCTGGTTGTATGCGGCAAGAAATGTTAAGCCCCATTTAGACGAGATTAACATTACTGGTGACCATCGGGAAATTACAGGATATGGTCAGAAATTACATGGACATCCAGCAGGACGAAGCCGAGAGCCTCCTCGGGGAGCGCTGAAAAGTGGAAACCATTAATCCACGTAGAAATCAAACGAGCAAAAGTTGACATTTTTAACTTTTCTTACATATCAAAAGCACCTAGAGGTGTGCTCAAGGGCACATTGGTGGATGTCTCACCATGGGAATTGAACCCAGGTCTCTCACACCAAAGGGGTGTGTCTGATCCACTGTACCATGGCCACCCCTTTATGTCCTGGTGGCAGAGGATCACTGATTTTCTGCATCATTTGCCTGTACCTTAAGCTTGTTGAAAGTACAGTTATGTACCCTTTTTTACCTTTAAAAATGAACAAAGGTCCACGGTTAACACCTTAAGGACCATTTCCGTACCTTACAGGGTACTTTTTAGACAAATGTACCTTTAGGGAACAGAAACCATACCGCTGTTTCTCTGTGTGTGGCTGCACTGCAAACAAACAGGACCTGCTAATAGCTAATTCGGTACACTTTTCATGTCATCAAATTGCCAAAAATGTAAACAAATATAGACTTGAAACAGGGCTTAAAAGAGAATACCAGTACCTACCTGTAGCTGACATTAACAGCGATCTCCTGGTGGCTTTAATTGTTGATAATTAATCATATTGGTGGCCAAATTGGTGACAAAACAGCAAAACATATTTCGACTTCCTCTATTTTCACACAAAGTTAAACTTCACACTGAGCTGATACAAAAAGTAAAAGGACAAGCGGCTCTTCATACAAAGACTCAGAGATCCACTTTAAAATACAAGGACACTCCGGACAGGATGTAAATTACAGGAGGAATAGCCAGTTCCCCGAAACCAGGAGGTAATTGCAGGTGTAATTATTACCAGGGTGGGGGTGAAGACTTACCCACATATGCGCTCCAGGCGGGATTAAAATCACTGACCCTCAGTTCCCTAGAGAAATGAATCCAGTCCTGAATAAGGCTTACATAAAAAAGCATTACAACAGAAGCAGCTGCCTTACTTTGTAACACATCACCCCCTGCCATGTAAATAAAGTACACCCTACAGCACTCTAGCTGTTAAAGTCTTAAGGGGTGGTCAGACTGAAACTGAAGTGTATTTTAGAAGCTGCACGATTGCATTAAAGGTCAACAGAAAAGGGCAAGTGGACGCAAACATACAGATTTGTCAGTGGCTAAGCTGCTGCTTGACTTTGAAAATGTTTAAACTTTGGTGGAAAATCTGCACATGTCTCAAAGCTGTTTCACTCAACTTCATGTCAGGAGAAAAAGAGAAAAACAGAGAGAAGCGGGAGGAAATATGAGTGTTTAGATCAGAGTCTTACAGCTGTCTCCACTGGCTGTGTAGTGAAAACAGCAGCAGCCTCAGCCCTTTGTCAGCACCACAGTACTGCTGTGGGCTCAGACACATTCTCAGACCACAGTCACTGTAGTTAAAGCCATGTTCAAGGCCTGTGTAGACAGCTGTAATGTTTAAAATTGATCATATCGGTCATCTGTCATCATAGATGCATGTGAGGCCAGCAACTGTAATAAGCAGCTGTAACTCTTCCTGTATAGACAAACTGTTTGCTGTCGTACACACACGAGCGCTGTCCATGCACACGCAGTAGATGTGTACGTTGCTAGCAAAGTAACAGCTCACATACATACAGACAGCTAAAACGAAGCTTTCTGTTCCATTTGATCTCACCTCATCGGGAATGTGTCCCCGCAGAGGTGCAAAGCTGAATCTAATATATATATATACTATATATGATGACTTCCACATGAAGAGCGTCACGTGATGCATCACTGTGCTGCAGTTTGTTTTAGAGCTAAATCGTTCTGTTTCCTCCACATTCAATCTTCACGTCACAGACTCACCTGTACGGCGGGTGTGGGATACAGCCATGTGTCGACGCTGACTACCTGCTGCCTGATACCTCTGACAAATTTTGGACAAAAATGTTTGTGAATTCACTTGATTTCACACATAAAACTCTTCTATATTTAAAGACAGGTGTGGCTGCGTTTTATATTTTATCTTTAATATTTAATATAGCTAATGTTTTGAATCTAATTAATAGCTTTTTTGGTTTTTCCTCTTTTATATATTCCTCACTCTTCTTATTTCTGTGGTCAGCGAACATCATTGAGCTGCCGTTTTCACCTGGACTCTAAAAACTGATTTACACCTCTGGAGAACATCCCGGTTAAAGGTCACTATAGAACAAACCTTATAATAAATCTCATGATGAAAAATTAGTGGATTGAAATATCTATCTATCTTATCTCTCTCTCTCTCTCTATCTATCTCTCTCTCTCTCTATATCTATCTATCTCTCTCTCTATCTCTCTCTCTCTATATATATCTATCTATCTCTCTCTCTCTCTCTCTCTCTCTCTCTATATATATATATATATATATCTATCTCTCTCTCTCTCTCTATATATATATCTATCTCTATATATATATATCTATATCTCTATCTCTCTCTCTCTATCTCTCTATCTCTCTCTCTCTCTATCTATCTATCTCTCTCTCTCTCTCTCTCTCTCTATATATATATATATATATATATCTCTCTCTCTCTCTCTATATATATATATATATATATATCTATCTCTATATATATATCTATCTCTCTATCTCTCTCTCTCTATCTATCTTTCTATCTATCTATCTATCTATCTCTCTCTCTCTCTCTCTCTCTCTATATATATATATATCTATCTCTCTCTCTATATATATATATCT
>NC_060172.1:597092-649671 GCF_021292245.1 Micropterus dolomieu | reverse complement strand
ATCTGTCTGTCATCTCTTTCGGCGTCTATGTTCATTTCTTTTCTAAATGGCCTGCAGAGATGGATTTTATATCCTCCATCCATCATCTGTGCACAGAGATGTAACCTGAAGAAACAGCCCACGCCTTCAACACTGCACTCAGAGCGAGGGAGGGAGTGTATGTGTGTGTATGCATGTGAACACACGAGGATATAATAGAGGTTAAGCAAAAAGGCAACGTGACTTTGGCTGCCTGGAGCAAAGAGAGAAGTGTGTGTGTGTGTGTGTGTTTTAGCTGAATAACTACATTTTCACCTCTGTTTTAAAATCAACCCTGAACATTAATATATTCACCTCCTCTCCTCCTCTCTCTCTTTGCCTCATATAGCCAAGGTTGCTCAACTATCTGTCAGATGACCTCTGTGTTAGTCGCTTGAAGTATTTCTTTCTTTTAATCAGCAGAACTGAGCAACGTGACGGTAAGCAGTGCTGTTACTGTTGTGTTTGAGTGACAGAACAGAACCAGAAGACCTGAGTCAATCTAAGTCGAGCTGAACTAATTTCACCGACATCAGACACTCAGGGAAAATTAATGGAAGCCACAGACTGACTGCTGTTACGTATACTGAAAAACAACACATGAATAAAAAGTGACAAACACCATGCTGATTATGATACCTGCAATCATTATCCCAAACATACCACTTTGTACTCCACATAGAGACAAATGAGAGGTAAAAGTAGCTATTATCTAAACTTATTGGGGATATAATTACAGTTTTTCTCAGTTGCTTTGGCACATTTCTCGAATCATCCATTTGCAAAACATTTCTTGAAACAGATCGTACAAACAGCACTACACAGTGGAAATAATGGGATTTATTCATGATCATCTCGTATCATGCCTAAGTTTACCAAATTGAAACATATCAGGTATGGAGTTCACCTGCAGATGCTCCGGTTGAAGATTGAAAGCAAACTTTACTATGGAGTTTTTAAGCCACATGTGGCCTGCAACATTGTTTTTTGCTTAGCCAAGTGCCAGAAAATCCTCTGGCTATGTCGTAACACCGCTCATAAAAGACCAAAGTCTAAGCTGTACAATAGACTCAGACATTGTCGTTAAGCATACAGTCATAGATGTGCACAAACACATTAGGCTGATGGGTCCAGTTGTAAGTGAGATTAGCTGCAGACAGATACACACTCACACACTCACACGACCAAATGCACGATCTTTTTTACAGGTGGTATTGGCCTGTTTTTATTAAAAAATAGCTTGAACGATTTTCCAATAACTGTGATGAATACTTTGCATTTCCTGTACCCCCTTCACAATAAAAGTCTCCTGCTGCTTTGCCACAGGCTGCTGCTTTTAATGTGCAGCAGCAGGAATTGTTTGGTCTGCATCAGCAGTAACTTTGAAGGAGGAGAACGTGTCAGGTTGGCTTTGGTCTCTGTTACAGTCCTACCAGCAAGAACCACAGAACACAGAGAGGCTGATGCCCTACGAGGTTGCTGTGGAAACACATGTGTCACGGCTTGGTGCTGTATCCTTGGAAAATCTTCCTCAGTCGTGATCAAGACATAACAGTATAAACATCTAAAACACAGAGATAATAGCAAGTGAGACTGACTTGTACTTTTAAAGGTATATATTTTTTCAGTTTCTCAAGTTAACATGACGATCTAATTGAGATCTCAACATGCATCCATCTGTTATCCATAACCGCTTATCCAATGCAGGGTAGAGGTCACCTCTGACCACACCCCACAGCATCACCGTGGGGTGTGGTCAAATATGAGTTCTGTTGCACCTGTTGCCACACCTAACATTGATGTCACAGTGTACTGACACACACCTTTACTTCCTGTTTAAGTCGTGACCTGATAAAAGTTTAAAATCATGAGATAACACAAAAATGTAGTCATGCTTTAAAGAGAAAGAGAGAAAAAGGGTTAAAAATAAACATAAAATAATGTTCACAGTTCCAGAAATCTGTCTCTGTGTGTGACAGGTTGCAGGGGTGGTCGCTGTTATCATGGTAACATTAGGGACCCCGCCCGTATCCAAAGTCACCATCCGACTGTGATCTACAACAGCGGGTAGTTTATCCATCATCGGGCCCGCCGGTTACCATAGAAACGACGGTCGGGTCACAATAAAGCAGCTGTGTGTTACACTGAGGCATCGTGAGGTTTCCACACACAGACAGCCACTCAGACACTCCTGCCAGCGCCAGATGCATTGTGGGTACCAGGGGAGCTATTTACTTCAAGTGCCTCTGTCTGAGCATGACACCGACACACACACACACACACACACACACACAAATCCTCACATATACACTCACACGCACTTGACATCATTCACTGTGCTGAGTTACAACCCAATTTGCAGAGGGAGAGTTTCGCTGATGACCTGGCAACCCGGCAGTTTCTTTATTTACTATCTGGCAACCCAACATCCCATTTACTTTCAACTGAGCCGAGGAGACGCCGGACCACGACTGTGTGTTGTTTGTTTCCAAGCATCCATCCTTTGAGGTAAAGTGCTTGTAAGGACAAACACTTGAGTCATTTCCACGGCGACGAGAAGCTAATTATCGCCAACGAGCCAGTTCACCCATCATGCTTTGCTTTAGATTCGTGTGAAACAAACTGGAGTCTCATTACGACAAGCGGTGCGTTGTCATTATATTCAATGGCTGCGTTATCATGGTGTGAGTGTGTGTATGTGTGCGTGCCAGATGGTGATGCATCAACCATGTAGTCATTAGGAGGAAATTAGAATAATGAACAAACTGTTTGTTTGTCTCCTTTAGTTGCTTCCAAACAGTCTCCTCCCTATAAATACAGAAACATTAACAGTATATATGCAGCAACACCTGTAGCTTTCTACTATCTCAATGGAAAGTTTCAAGAAGCGGCCCACTCCAGCACTACAGGAGGAGTAATTGCATACTATTGACAAAGGGCTGGGGATTAATGAGACTGGCTTTTTGAAGTGGAGCTGTATGAGGCACTTATCCATAGCAGTCAATGGCGGCCAGCGTGTCCCCCAGTTTGGAGAAGGAGAGACACGTACTGAGAAACACATGCATGCATCATCTTTTCAGTCTTTAGAAAAGTGTCTGATCTCAAAACAGCACTTTCTGCTGACCCAAACAGCTGATGCACGCACAAAGAATGGTTCAGAAAATGTAGTTCATTCAAAATATAGCGTACACTTGAACTGATATTGATCCCCCCTCCGGTGGATCGTCTTTTAGGAGGCTAAAATAAGCTGTCCACAGCAACACTTTTGGCATTGCTAAGCTTCTCTGCTATTATTTCTCCGCCTCTCCAAACTGGGACATCCTGACCAACATCTACTGCAGGTATTGCACTGACTATGGATAAGTACCCCATGAAACCACTTCAAAAAATATCCCTTTTAATCTAATCTGCTTTGTAGTTTTGGAATGTGTTCAGTCTCAATTCCCAAAATACTATGGTTCACCACTACAGTCAGATGAAAAGCCCAAAAACAGTTTAATCTCTGTGCATCCAGTTCAGATATAGTACCATGACATGTTTAGCCCTTAAATACATACTTCAGGCCTTTAGTAACCCTGGACTACAATACACCCTCACCTTTATTAATGTCATTCAATTAAGCACTTATCTCCCTGAAATTCACCAAACTATTTGGGTTTAACAAATGCAACGCATTGTTTGTCTAGTGTTTTCTCTAAAAGTTTAAAAGGGTTGCTAAAGTGCCTTTATCCCCAGGAAAAAACTGTCTATATTACTATGCCCAAAATGAATCAGGAACTCCTCTCCTTTGAGAGGTCAGAAGAAAAGGAATATGAATCCATTGTAAGTAAACCAATTTATGTTCCAATTCCAGAGTAAATAGAAAAAAAAGATTTGATTTTCATCCTCGCCTAGTATAAAATCAAAGACAATATCACCATCATAACCAAGATCCTGCTGATAACAATGCAACTGAATGTCTGCTCTTACACCTGGACTACAACATGAACTGTAAATTTAATGAAAAGAAACTAAAATACAACATTAACGATTCAATTAGCACAGATTTAACCTGGTGGTCTACATGTTTCGGCCATGTATTTACATATTGATTGCTTATTGGGTGTTTTTCTTCAAAACACTTTTTATTTACATACAACCATTTTACAAATAACACAAATCTCCCAAAAACATTTAAATATTAATACAATGAATAGTGAACAATATTCCTATGACTGAAGAACTTCAAGCAACACAGAGTTTAAAGATTTCAAGATTATCTGGGACTAAACCAACAAAACAGCAAAAGGTAAGAAATTGTGTAAATGTACGTTTGTTGTTATCATTCTCCGACAGGTTATTCCTTGAGTTTGAGTCATACAGCGATACGAGTTACAGAGCTGAAATCTGCAGACTCTCGGTTTTAATTTGAGTTTTTGATTGTTTGTAGGATGAGATGAAAGATGTCTGGAGGTCTGTGACTGCAGGCATGCACCATGTTCAGAATATTAATGTGTTTTGCTACAAGCTCATTTAGTTTCTTGCTGTTTGATGTGTGTCTGGTTTATTTAAAAATTGGTCAGCATGAGCTTTTAGTTGAGCATCCTAGCTTTACGTAGGTGTGTCACATGAATAGGTTAAACTTATACTAAATTTGGACATCATTTCCATAAACAGTGTTTTGCGTGAAGAGCGCTCCTTGACTGCAAGCAGGGGGAAACTGCTAGATGATTAGGTCTAATTCTAACTGTTTCTAAAACTACAAAATTATTGTCCACCTGCCACTACTGCACACATGTTCAATTGGTGAAATGACTAAAAGGAAGCACATGGGAAAGCTAAAGAGGCATTACATGACATTATAACAGCTTCTACTACTGAGGGCTGAACGATTAATTGTTTTCAAATCAAAATTGCGATATAAAATAACACAATTAGCTAATTGTGAAGACATCGATTAAAATGTAGTTTAATTATACGGCGCATCTGACCCGTTTTAAACAGTCACGCAGCTACAAAGTCTTCCTTGTGTGACAGACCTGCTTGCCAATCACAAGCACCATGTGTCTCCTGTTATGGTCCTACCAAACAGAGCTGGCACAGGGCGTGTACATTTTACAACAACAAACAAAACTGAAGGAAAACGTGGGATAATGGCGCCAGCCGAACCGACACAGGCAGCGGATGTACTGCGTTTTTTTCCGCCGTCAGCTCACACTGAAGTGTTTCAGCAGCAGAGCGTTTAGCTGCCCTACATTGTTAACGTGTTGTTAATTTGTCATTTTGTGTGCTTCAACTACGGATAACAGCTCTCTGAGAGCCCGTTCCACTCCGCTTTCTGCAGACTACATTTCCACATGGAGCATTTCAAAATATGTGCGTTTGTTCAGATTTTCCTTGCCCTTCATAGTTAAATTGTTTTTTTTTTTGTCTATGTTTATTGTTGATAGACGACCGGGAGTCTGCACGTGGTGTTTTAATTTGACTGGATTCTCTATGCTGTTCTGTGTCCAACTTCCTGCCTGGTTCTTCTGCTCTCTGCTGCTTGACGAGGCTTCCATTAAAAATAGACTGGCAGTGAAAATTGAACTTAAGCTAAACTTAAAAAAACGCAAATTGAATCGTAATCTCAATATCTGGCAGAAAAATTACAAGTAGATTTTTTCTCCAAATCATTCAGCCCTACACTGATATGTTTTGATGTAGTCAGAGGTTTTAGGTTATGGTTTGGGTTGTAATATTTACCTGTTTGATTCTTGTTCATGCCAATTTTTGTGTGTTTCTCTCATCCCTTGTCCTTGGTTACTTAAGTTTGGTTGGTAATTCATTTGTTTGGTATTTTCTGTTTTACTTTGGTAAATCCGTAAAACTTTTATTTTGTCATTGTCAGTGTCTGGTGTTTGTTCCTATTGTGCCTGATTAGTCCTCATGTCTTTCACCTGTGCACTCCCTCCCTGGATTATTCTGTTGCTCATCTACCGTGTTTGGATTTATGTTTCTTGGATGGATTACTAGCTTCATTTTGGACTTTGCTTTGAACCCATGTAAGTTTCTTTAAGTATTGCTAATAAATCACTAGAACTGTACCCTGCTTGTCAGTATCTGCATCTGGGTGCAACCTCGTTAGTTCTCCTGCCTCTGCACTCAGCAGTCCTGACATGTTGTTTTAAAGCCCTTGAAAACCAGCTACTTTTCAGCCACTTTGAATAAAACCACACATACTGTCCTAGTGAAACAATTTCCTGTTCTAGATTATTAAACTCTTATTAAGTTTAGTTTTATCCCTAGTTGTAATTTGTTGTTTTTCTTTTATATGTTAGAGATGATCATTTTCAGGTTCTTCAACTAGCAGAACCGAGAATCGAAATGAGCCCTTACCAGAACGGCAAACTGCATTGCAACTTTGATTTTTGCTTATTTATTGAATGCCACCACTTACAAATAAATGTAGGTATGGTGGTTGTTATTTTCAGTTTGGGAAGTGGAGTAGCTCTCTTTTTCTGCCCAAACAAACCCTCCAAAAGTCTGAGAGGTGAAATATGATCTGTCAGACATCTGCTTGATAAAAGCTCCGCTTTTTTTGTGTCTGTGTGTAAATGTTCTGCCATCAGATCACAGAACTGATGTGGAAACAGCCGACAGGTCTAGTCAGAGGAGGGTGCGGCCAATTCACTTTATGGCACTTTTCATGGATGAGGTCCTCCTATTCTGTGATAAATTCTCACTTTACTCGTCATTTGAAGCTGTCCAATAAATCTTTTGTGGCTGGAAATGGTGCAAATATAAGCCCGTCAGTCTCATACTTATCTAATATTTTCTCCATAATAGCTGATGGTTTAAAGAACCCCTTTAAAAGTCCCAGTTTAAAACACATTTTACTGGGAGACGATAGAGAGTTCGCCACCGGCATCCAAACACAAACAAGCTCATTCATCGTTTACTTCGCCTCATCTGCATAAATTTAAATACGGAGAGTAAACAGTGAATAGTTAGTTTATTAGTGCAGCATTGAGCTCCTGGATTGGATCCTGTTACATGTAGAAGAGAAATGCTCAATTACTCCTGTGTGTGTGTTTGTGGGTGTGTGTGCGCGTGCCATGCTAATAATTCCATGGAGGGTCGAGGCAATCAAAAACCTCTCACTTTTAATCAGCATCACACAGAGCAACACACACACTCTTACTGTTGTAAACCAGTTTGACAACTCCAGTGTGGTGGGAGAATATGACATACACACCTGACAAATTAGAAAAATAAATGGATGTAGATGGCTGCTTGTGAAAACAGTATGACAAACACACATGCACACTTAATGCATGTTTAGTATACATTCACACACACACACACACACACACTCTCACACGCTGCTAGTGAGATAAATGGAAAGGAAATAAACGACAGGACAGACAGATACACCTATCAAAGAGAGCAGAGAGGCAATCTGTTTTATATTTGTGTAAATGTGAGCTTTCACACACAAACACACACTTTGCAGCACTCTGTCTCTTTTCCCGCCTGGTATCATCAAAAGCCAAATGAATAACACAGCGATTTCTTAAGTCCTTTGGCGTGGTATTCCACGCTTTTCGCATGTTATTTCCTGTGACAGTAGGCGTAAAATGGCTACTGTCACAGGTAAAATCAGCGTGTGTGGGATATAAATAGCCATGAAAGTCCGACACTATGGTGGTGGAGGGGTGGTCGTGTGTGTGGATATTAGCCTATAAGTTGGTCCTCACCCAGAAGACCAGCGTTCGGTTCCCGAGTGAAACCATAATTACACAACATTAGTTTTTGTCTTTTATTTACGTTCTGAGGTTACCATGCCACATCGTTGCTAATGGTAGCTACATAGCGTTAGCTACGATGCTAGCATTGACATCCCCCCGGTGTACTTTACTGCTAAACTTAACCATCATTAATTATATAGGCATGTCGACCGGTTAACCCTACAGCTGTGCAGATAGGGTTAACCTCCTTTGTGTTGCTTCTACAGGCACTGAACAGCGTGTCAGTGCCAGTCTAAACGGTGTGCCGTGCTATCATGTTGTCTTTTCTGGTTTCTGGTGTCATCTTGGTTTGCTGCCTTTAGCTCATGACGCAGACTGGCAGAAAAACAAGAAAATGAATAAACAAAACAGGATAAAAGCTAAAAAGGAGACAAAAATAGTCAAATAAGAAAGCAACAAACAAAAACAAAAGACCAAACAAAGTTTAAATCTTTAAGCTGCCGTTTCTTTCCTCAGAATCGATACCTGCCATTCACCCTAAGTCTGCAGGAACAAGCCTCTGTTGTCTTGTTCTGCTCAAGTGCTGAGTGACATCAACCAGACGTCATCAATCCAGACGAGGGGGACGACCCGCCACCGGCCGAGGCTGCCTTAAACGGCGAGGAGGTTCCCCCGTCTCTTCATCACAGAACTGTCGGGATTTCTGTTTGACCTGCTGGCTGCTGTAGTGACAAACCGAGGGCTTCATCCAAGGGGGGCCAGCGGTGTAGAATCTGTCAGGGTGACTTCACACTTTGGAAAAGTTGGTTCATACATCTGCCAATACAAAACTTGAGATTTGTCTTTGACATCAAATTACTTGAAACTTCACTTGTACTTGTCTTTGAGACCTTTGTTTGTCTCAGTAGCCATTCCCAATGTAGTTACATTCCTCTTTGTGTAGTAGTTTACATTGTTAGCGGGACAGTTCACCGCTGGATTGAAATAACCTTCACATGCAGGAGGGATTCAGAGGAAACGATGTGTGCATGTAATCAGGTGTTACTGCTAGTTACTGCGCCATGCATCATCAATCTACAGTCCACACACGCCATTCACTGGTCAGGTGGCTGCCACCAGAGCAGACGGGAGAGGATAAAAAGACAACAGAACGACTAGCATTATGTTCAAAATAAAGATAATACTGTTTATTTAAATTAGAAGTGCATATTTTTTGATAAATTATATATATTTGCCAGTCATGTGATGAATAGTGAAATTGACTGCCATCCTGCGGGAATCCCACACAGGATTCCCGAAAAATGTCAGCCTCCTAGTTTGGATTTCTGTGTGTTCAGCTTTAAATCTGCTGTCCCTCTGACACACTCTTCTTTTTATTTCTCCTCTTCTTCTGCTGCTGCTGCTAGATTGGTGTCAAGTACAGAGACCACACACACCCACACACACACACACGGTCTTTCCTCCTCACAAGTAATACACATTCATTACATTTTCTGCCCACCGTGTGTGTTCTCTGCACTTGACATCAATCTACCCGGAGGCAGAAGAGTGTGCTGCCCACTTAGATCTCTCTCTCTCTCTCTCTCTCTCTCTTCCTGCCGTCTTCCACCTTGATCCAGTTGGCTGAAATAGGACTCTAATTGGCCATGCGATGTCAGAGAGACTGTGCGTGTCGACGTTGGCTAATAAAAGCATTGCAGGTTGCTCTTTATCCAAAGCCCCGCCCTTCCCTTGGTTAGATATGTCCCACAACTTTCTGTCAACAATATGGCAACATCTAGCGATAGATTGATTTAGGCTTTGGAGATGGAATAAAGTTAAAAAAAAAAAGTGTTCTTTCTCAATTAATCAATTAACTGTTTTGTCTTTAACAATTCTCAAATGTCCAAGGTGACTAATGTCTTGTCTATGTCTTTTAATGTCCTGGAAATAAGACGCCGGCTGCACCAGCTCTTAGAGGTTTAAAGTTAGCCTCTTAAGTGGCGATTCATGCATCACTATATCAGAAAACATTACGCCACACAAGCTAGTTCTTACGTAGAGGTTAGATGCCAGTCGGGGTTGGTGGTTCGATCCTCCTGTCTGCATGCTGAAGTGTCCACACTGAACCACAAATTGTTTGGCCAGCACATTGCAATTGGTGTGTTTTTCTTTTAGGTAAATGTGCTATGTAAATGCTCCCCTTTTACAATTTAACTGCCTAACTGTAAACTGACAACGCAATCTTGCTACTATATGATCCGTTTATGGAATATGGCTGACACTTTAGTTCTGACTCTTGTTAAAATCGTTATTAATAATTACGTTAACTGGGAATATTTTCACCAACATTTTACTAAAACACCTAAAATTACAAAACACAATGACAATAATGAACCAACAGGTTAATTCCCACCACTTGTTCTAAACTGAATGAATACCACTAACGCTGAAACACAACCATTTCTCCATATATGCAGATCTAAATAAGACAAATACCTACATTTACATATAGGGTTTATTGTTCATTTTAACATATCTGTTTACTACTTTCTGTAGCTGATGATGTTGCTTTTGATTGGATTTGATGTTTCTTTTATTGGTGCAACCCAATTTAGGAAATTATTTGAAACTAGGTAGTTGTTACTAAAAACTTTGAATAGACAGCACTAACTTAGTGATGGATTTCTAAATAGCTGGTGCAACCCAATCCTGGCCAGCAGTTGTTGAGACAGTAAACAGGCAAAATCGTGATTGTGATGGGCACATAAGTGGGAGAAGAAGAGAGGAGAATATGAAATATGGTGACGTACATTAGGAAGACATAATAATAAGTGTGAGGACGTTTCCTCTTGATACCAAGTAATAATGTACTGACAGTAAAAGGCTAATTGTATGAATTTAATCACTCTCTAATCACATTTTGACTTATGAAATGTCACATACCGTAAATATCAACCATTAAGTTTAAAAGCGGACTAAAAGGTACATTCATGATCAGCAAAAATATTTTGTCGAGGCATTTCGCACAGTAACTTCTATATTTTATGCAGCACTGCTGATCTAAAGTATGTTTTATAATAACATGCAAGCATTAATACCAGGTGGTGGTGCTTTGGCCTGCTTGAAGGCCTGTTAGAAGTTTTACAAGCCACCAGATGTCACTGTGTTTGCTGAGTAGATGTTCCTCGTCTAATATTCAATTCAGAGTATTAAAGAGCGTGTTTACTTAGCACTGTTGGGGATCGTGGACTGGTTAAAGCAGATTCTTATGGCATGGATTCAGACGTAGCAGATTTGACAGCTAAACATTCATACTGTGAACTCTAGTACAGCACAGCATAACAAAAATAGGTTTCAAGCTTAGTAATGCTGTTGACAGGCCTACACTAGACATGTCATGTAACTTAAATAGTAACATCAGACAATGTTAGCTTAGGTGGCAGGAGTGAAAATGAGTCATCCCCAACATTTGTTGTATTATGGTTAAGTGCATAATGCTGCTGTGAATGAAAGGCAGCCCCCATGTTTTTGGTTAAGCCTCGAATGTTTAAAATGTGGTTCTCCACCCCAGATTTATAACCAGAATCTTGGAGGCAAAGGACATACAGAAAAGGGTCACAGAAACTACAATTTTAATCTTCTCCTAAAGGCTACATGACCTGACTAATAAATATGTCACTTTTTCTTTGTTAGTTTTCACACAAATTCCTACTCCTCCAGATGAATATAGCTTTATTTGCAAAAAGTAAAAATTAATAGAGGCACAACTTAACTTATGTCACTACTTGTAGCTGATTGGGGCATATCCTTGCAGCCAGGTTCCAAAATCTAGAGAAAAACCTAAAGCCAGAAGAGTGGAGGCCAGTGGCGTAAGTATTGACATCTGGGGCCCAGCTGATTACAAGGGCCCACAAGGGACAGCGACAATAGCCACGAGGATCATGATCAGCCATCCATTCATTCACATTGCGTCGGCATTTTGAGTTGCTGTGCTTTTCTTGCTTGCTATTTGTTCTGTGGTCATTGACATACTCTGTCGCCTACTTTGTGTTGATTTGTTACTGTAAGCTGGCTAAAGCTATTTTGGTTGTGTAATAGTTGGAAAAAGCAGCTTTGAGTTGAGGGCAGGGTGTAAGATTTGCCTTTGGCACTGGGGCCGCTGTCCGTGGTGCTGATCCAACACATTCTCACTCCCGACTCATCACTTATTGATGTTTGGTCAAGGCTCTTTGGCGTCGCTTTTTTTTAACGCCCTGGGTACCCCTTTAGTGTTGTAATGTTTAGGTCTCTGCGGTCAAGTTTGCAACGCTTAGCAACAATAAATATGCAACGTCTAGTTAGACTTTCAAAATAAAACGCTAGCGTTGCAAAACATTGCACTTTTGAAACGGCATATTATTAAAGTTGTCAATTTAGTTAGGTTTAGGCACAAAAGTACTTGGCTAGGGTTAGGAAAAGATCATGGTGTGGGTTAAAATAACTACGCAAGTTAACTAACGTCACTTGCGTAACTTAAGTAATTTACGTAACTTAAACAAAAATATTTAATGTTGACTTTTTCTTTCACACAAGACAGGAACAACAGTCTCCTGGTTCATAGTCTGGGTTCTGGCCCTCCATCCACCCCAACCACCTCCTTACTCAGTCTTTTCTGTTAAATGTCAAATACCTACCTTTACCATCAAAAACTGGCACTACAGGGCTTCCTCCACTTTGTTGACGCTACAGGGATCCCCAGTGCGATGGGTCTAGACCGTGCGTTCATATGTGACGAGTCGGGGAGTGAGACCGGGTTGGCTGATCATAGGCTGCAGGTTTGCAATTGCGTGGAGTTGTTGTGCGTATCTATGCCACTGTGTACGCCAAAGTGCCTTTTGGGGTAAGGGGTATGGGAAAATATTTGCACATATGTAGTGTCGTTTGCTGGACCAGCACAGTATTGGACAGACTCGCATTGCCATCCGTTAGCCTCTGCCTCTAGCTAGACAAAAGCATTGACCACCGAAGCATCTGACAGAGAGAGACAAAAACTAGCCATTAGCTTCACTGAACAAGGCATAAACCTGACAGAACACTTTTACCGTGTGTGTCAGATAACAGATAGTTTCAGACACACATGTATAAACACACACACTGAGACAGAAGGGCAAGAAAACACCAATAGCTGCAAAATTAATGGCTCGTGTGATAGCCAATCAAACGTTTGGCAGGCCGTGTCAATAGCCAATCAAACAGCTGGCGGGGTGAATGTTGACGAGCAGGACGTCTGTCAGTGTCACCTTGGTGCAACGGCAGGGGAAGCCCTGGCCTTCAATACACGACTCAACACAGTTCAATATCACAAGCAGAAAACACGTTTCATTGGTTGGTTGGCAGAAGGATTCTGAGCTAACGGGTGATGGAAAAAAATTGAGTACGGTCAAAGTTTGACATTTACAATTTATTAGATGTAGATTTCATTTTTCTACGCAAACAATCAGACAATCAAAATTTGGTAGTGTGTGGCACAAACACACAGCATCCGTGTACTTTCTGCCATGTGTAAATGCAGGACTCCGAGCAGATCTTCCAGGCCAAGCATATCTGGTACCTACACCGGATGTACTGAGCACGGCCAAACCGAGTCGAGTAGAGTCAAGGCTGGGCGAGTTGAGCTGGTACTGGTAATGGAAAAACAACAGAAGTTACATTTTTGAGGAGGTGTGTGTCAGGCTACGGCGTAGGTTACGCAGCTACACGTAGGTTACGGCGTATATATGGCGTACCTATGGCGTAGATTCGGCGCAGTATATTGGTCTTTCGGTGTCAGTTATAGCGTGACAGTGCACATACATTCATACATTGTTGGCAGCACACAGACGTGGACGACATTTGCTCTATGGGCCACATATTCTCCATCACGGTCATAGATATAGACGGTGGACACACATGCTTATACAATCCAAAATATGATGAATTTTAAGCACAACTTGTACTTTCCACACCCACTAATTTATGTCATATGGTAAGGACTAGGGATGGGGATTGGGATATTGATATTGATACCCTTATTGAGACTGCTTAATGATCCGATTCTTTATCGATACCACTATCGATACTTTACTATTATTTGGGGGCGGTTATTTGGTAAACCCAGACCAAACAGGCATGAGGTAGCTTAGTCCTGCACACTATGAGCAAAATATTTAATAGTGCGATAACATTGTTATATGTTGAGATGACATATCACTTGCGATAAATAAACAAATATTGAAAGGTGCATCGTAACTGCCTGGTTGTTTTTAAATTAATTATAGGATTAGACTCGGACATTAGTCTGTATCAGTCCAGACAGAGAGCAGCAGAGGCTGCAGCCTCATGATAAACAGTCCCAGGCCGTTGAATACTGCGTTTCGGTGCTATCATTAAAAAAACATTAGCTTTTTTATCCTTTTTTGATTCACGTTAAACCAGATTTGACGCTTGAGACACAATGTTACATTATAGGACCTGCTAGTCTCGTTAGCAGTATCGATAAGCTTGGACCTTATTGATTTTTGGGTTTTAAGAAATTTTGGAACCGGGTCTCAATCCCCATCCCTAGTAAGGACGGTAGAAATGTGAAAGATTCTCAAGTGACAACGTAATATGATGGTTGTATGATTACAGACTTGGGTGTTTGAGGATTAAAATACTGTGCGCTTAGAATTTTAAACACACAAATACATAGAAACGGCCGCCTTTTGCTGACTTGAGGCCACTTCCACATTTGTTTGGTTTAAGCACTTCCATATTAAGTGCCAAGTCGGGTTAGAAACACAAAATCCGGTTTGTAATTACAACTTGGACGCTATGTACAAATCAGAAACTCGCAATTGCGGCAACTCTGATATCCCATGAACATAGCACTCGCTACAAGGGTTTACATGATGTACATTTCATCATCTTCCTGTCCAAAGTAAGGCTGAAACGTGCATCTCCAGCTGCAAACACGCATGGAGGATTTTCAATGTTTTATTATACTTTTATATCCAGCTATCATTTTAATGTTTGTTTGAAACCCAACTCACAGAGGTTCGTACCATGACAGGTGTGTGCGCCGGCTCTTTTTTGCGATTCCCCTAGGCAGAAATTTCAACAAAATTGAACAAAAAGAAATGACAAAACACACTGTTTGTTGAAGGGCGTGCCCTTCAGATTGACGTGTCGATGCCTGACACTCACCAGAAAAATAACCATTTAAGTCATTTGTACAACCACATTATTGTAACCCATGTTGAGTACAAACTTAAATAACGTTAGTGACTTCCATTACGTGACTTATGTAATTTACTTAATTAATTTACTTACTTTACTTTACTTTAATCCAAACCACGATGTTTGCCTGAACTTAACCAAATGTGAGTGTTTCACAACGTTAATCTTGTGTATTATGTGACTTACGTTACATAGTTAAAGTCCAGTTGCCCGGTAGCTTGTCGCTGGACCAGTATGGGAAATGATCTGTTTTGTTCTTTAGGTTGCCCCTTTCAGCAGGACAACATTTTATGATCTTACACCGCAATAGCTACGGTTTGGTTAGGCTCACGCACAAAACACGACTTGGTTAAGGTTAAAGAAACACTGTGGTTTGAGTTAAAATTAGAGGACCAATAAAAACCACGTTGTTAAGGATTGTGGTCTAAAGAAACCAACACTGACTGGCGTTAGGAAAAACAAACTGTGGCAAAGAACAACAATTTATTGATCCTTCCCTACGTGGACTTCCTTCTTTGCTCTCAATGGATGAGATTGATGATTTCTACAGCTGCTAGAGGGCTACACAAGTTGAAAAGAGCATACATGTACATGCGGCCTTGTTATGGGCACAACACCTGAAATGCAGGAGCTCAGCGCAAATGAGGGACTGTGATAAAAAACTAAATTGGAGAAAGGCATCAACCAGCCCTGGTCTCCCCTATTCATTACTTTCCACCTCTGCAGGAGACAAATCAGCATGTGTCCGTTTGTGTGTGTGTGATAGAGATTCAGTGCCTCAGTTGTCTTTCATCATCAATTTCCTTTTGTCTGGGTTGGAATATATCCAGAGAGAATGGAAAAGAATAGAGTTGGGTGGGTGTAGCTTTCACCCCCCCACTCCCCCTCTCTCCCAGCCAGCGCGTGCCACTTGGTCGGAGCCGCAGCAGCAGTTTGTGCTCAAACAAGAGCGCACACCGGACGCGCGGGCTCACATACAGAACGGGCTGCACGGGACTCTTCCTCAGCACCACCATCATCATCATCCTCCTCCTCCTCCTCCTCGGTGGATGGAGGGATGGTAGCAGGAGAGCTTCATCATCACCGTGCATCACCGTCATCATCACCACCAACATCATCGCCGGGAGCGGAGGGAGAGAGGAGCAGCCGCTCTCACTGGGCTAAAAAGTTAAGGAGGATCATAGGGTTTAAAAACGGAGCACCGGAGGGGCTCGTGCCCGGCTTTAACCCGGGATAATCCGCCTGACACGGCTGATTTCTACTTTGGACTCCATGGGAACGGATCCGGTGCTTCTGAGGGGATTTATTGTGTATTTAACGGATCACTCTCGGCGCTTTCAAGGATCGGTTTCCAAAAGGTCCCCGGTACTGAAACTGATCCCCGGTGTGTTTTAACGAATCTCTGACGTTAAAAAGGGATCCACAGTTTGTATTTTAACGGGTTCCCGGTTTTGAAATCAGTCACTTGAACTGATCTCTGACATTTAGTTGTAACAGTGGTTAAACGGATCCATGACGGATTTCTGACGGTCAGGCGCCAACTCCGGTCATTTCCACAACGGATTTCTCTGTGTTTAAACTGACGTCTGAGGTGTTTTAACCGATTTCTGACGTTAGTGTAACGGATCCCCGGACAGTCCCGGGTGGACTTGACGGTGTACTAACCGACTGTAACCTCAGCATATAATAAAGAACAAGAATAAACGCAGGTGAAAAGCAGGCGCTCATCGCCGAGTTCACAGAGGAAAATAACGGGAAAAGCGCGCTTCTTCTCAGCACCGAAGTAAGTCTGCCCAATAACGGGCCACCACCGGGGAGGTTCCTCAGAACCCGAGGAACCGACCGCCGGTAGAAACGGAACCCGGCGCTCTTCGATTCCCAACGGGGGCGAGAGAAGAGAAGTTACCGGAGGACCGGAGGAGTTGATCCGGATCAGGCTAAATTCTCACGGACTGTTGATGATCGGACAACTGTCGTCATTACTAGCAGAGTGACCTCATTAGGGGACAGGATTGATTGTGAACGGATAAAAAAAAAAAAAAACACGCCTGCTCTTCCTCAGATTGGAATCCTTAATCCGGGGTATCAATCATTTGCAGTATTATTATTTTTTTTTTCATACATCAGCCTCGTGAGCTGTAACGCGGGGATCGTTTAGACCCCGTGGAGGACCCGAGTGAATTACCTCCTCCACGGTGAAATAACTCCACATGCTGGCTGTAAATTATCCACTTAACCCCCTCAAGAGAGAAAAAGGGAGAGAGACATATAGACAGACTGCAGTGAGAGAGTTATTACCTTTATTAAACACCACCTTTTTGGTGATGAACTACAAGCTTTTAAAACGGCAGTGAAATCTCATTTAACTTTAAATCTGCCAAACAGAGAGGCATACAGAGATGGGATACTTAATCTTCGAATCTAAATCAAATTTATCATCCCTGTAATATTTTTACAGGGCCATTTAGAAAATTCATCATTACAAGACAATACATGTCTTTGTTTTAGCGAAAATCTGTGGGACAAAATGTAGAAAATGCGGTGACTTTTTTGACATAGCTTAACTCCAACAAACTGTGCCAAAACAGATACATAATATTGAATGTTTATTGTTATAAAATATAATGTAAAATATTGGCTGATTATTTGTTGACCTGGTTTTGAGGTTAAAAACAAAGAGTCAAATGTAAAACTGAAATGTAATCATAATAATCTTATACCAGTGCATCTGTGGCTTCTAATACTGACCTTAATGTTCTGTAAGGTTTTTCATCTCCCACTGTGTCATAATAATAATACCATAATTGTCCGATAGGGGTTTATTTATGCATCATTGCAAGTCTGGAAGAGCTTTAACTCAAAAGAAATTAACTTTATAACAACCTGGGGACAATAACCCCCCGCTTTAAATCTCCTGTGGTAGTATTAGCTGTGCTTTAGAATCTTCACTTGGACTCGTGTAGATCAAGTGACCGTTTCTGAAGTTCAAGATGAGGCTTGAAGTGATTTTAATGCACACTCTGTGAGCAAATCCAGCTAAATTGTGATTTCCCAACACACAGGGTCTTAACAAGGCTTTTTTTTCAGCCTAACACATTAATCTGTGGTGGTTTAGAGTTTAATTTACAGCTGATTTCCAGTGAAAGTCTATGGATGGTACGCTCACTGTATAGCCACATCCTCAACAGCATTCCTCCTCCTCCTCCTCCTCCTCCTCCCCCTCAGCCTCCTAGAACTTGAAATGTAGCCATGCAGCATTGATTTTTTTTCCACACCGCAAAACCAAAACGCACACGACCATCTAATCCTTTCTGGTGTGTCAGTTCTGTTGCCTGAAATGTAAGACGTGCCGCGGTGTTGATTTTCCAGCTCCAGTCAGAGCTGAAGGACGTTCATACCGGTCCAGCAGCAGCGAGGTCAGAGTTCAGGTTTTCAGAAATATAACTGCTGGAGTTTTAGAACTGGAGGAGTGACAGCCTGATACTGGAATCTTTGGGAAGATCAAAACACACGGACGGGCATTTTCCACATTAAATCATCTGTAAACAAGCTGGAATCTGCCCTGAGCATAAATGAATATTTTTCTCAGTCAGAACCCATTTTTGACCCTAAACCTTGAGGACATTTCTTTGCCATCAGAGTGACACTTTTAGCTAAATGGGACTTAACGACAGCAGCCCGGGCGCCATGCGGAATGGCCGAGCCCTCTCGGACCAGTGGGCAGAGTCAGTGGTGGTCCGGCCTCGAACCACAGAGCGCCACATCACGGTACACAAACGACTGGTGCTGGGCTTTGCGCTGTCCATCCTCACCCTCATCATAGTCACGGCGGTGGCTGTGGCGCTCAGCATCCGCTTCGAGGAGTGTGGCGGACGAGATCGTGACGGAGCGACGGGGGAGTCCGGTTCTCGAGGCAGCGGAGGGTCATCAAAGTTGAATGGAAGCAGAGGAGAGAGGGCGGGGGAGAGGGGAGATGAGGAGGCGGTCCAGCCATGGAGGAACTCGCGGTTGCCGGGTTCGGTGAGGCCGCGGCACTACGACCTGCGGCTCGCAGTCTACATGGACAACTTCACCTTCTCTGGAGAGGTCAGCATCGAGCTGGAGTGCATCAACGCCACCCGATTCATCGTGCTGCACGTTGACCGCCTTGAGGTATGGTGGCCTGTATGAGGCAGAAATCTATGTCAGGAACTTGGTAAACATGAATAATTGTTGACAAGATGTGCACGCTCATAGTGATGCCTGTGGCACTCCAATGTCTGCCATCTCAACTTGCCGACAGAAGATGCACACAAATACTGTAAAATCCTTCATGACCTGATAGAAACCACAAAATTTACCTAGGCAATCTTTGTGAAAGTTAGTTCTGGGAGTTTGGTTACATTGCAACTACTTACAGGTTGTGTTTCATTCAAGGTAAAATAGATAAGAAGATGAAAGTTACAGTGATGTTGTGGGGTGGGGTTGTAGACATGCTAAAACCTCAATTTTTGAGTTTCCGTTTGGCACTGTCATCGCCAATTGGATATGGAGTTAATTTTGTTTCAGTATTATTTGTGTGAACAGATGAGCGATTGGTGTGTAAATGTGTAATGTGTAAAAATAAAACACTTTACACAATTACAAAATTAAGATTTGTAAACCCACAAAATATTTTGCTAATATAAAACAGATCTGCAAATACACAAACAAATTCCATATTAGTA
This sequence comes from Micropterus dolomieu, assembly GCF_021292245.1. Classification (NCBI taxonomy): domain Eukaryota; kingdom Metazoa; phylum Chordata; class Actinopteri; order Centrarchiformes; family Centrarchidae; genus Micropterus; species Micropterus dolomieu. Next base: position 630,020 of record NC_060172.1, on the reverse strand, counting down.
AATAATTTACGGATAAATTAACCACATTTGTGAATATCTTCGTGACATTTGAAACTTTCAAAGAGACGTTTGTGAGTCCAGCTTGTATTTGTCGATCTCATTCTTCACTCTTAGAGTTTTGAAACAAACTTTCCGCCAGTTGAAAGAAAATCAACTCGTGTCATTTGGCTGTTTTCGGAGACATTACATTTATTAATTTAGCTTATAGACTTATAATTGCTATACATGTCAGAGGTCACACACCTCTGGAGCAACTAGGGGTTAAGTGTCTTGCTCAGGGACACAATGGTGGATGGTCACAGCAGGGAATTGAACCCGGGTCTCTCACACCAAATGCATCTGTCTTATCCACTGCGCCGTCACCACGTGATGTTGCCTGCTGACAACGTCATTTCTGCATTTCTGAGTACAGCAGAGCTGCCTGAAAGCGCTAGCTTGCTGCTGTCGCTAAGGCAATATCAGCTGCTCTCAACAAAACGTGAATGCAGACTGAAATTCAAGCGTGGTGTTGTGTCGAGAGGGGCAGCAATTTAAACATGACACAGTAGTAAACCTAAAATTAAAATCTCCTAAGTGCAGCAGGAAGGCCTTTTGATCTCTTAAATCCAAAGGATGAATGTGTTCAGTAGATTTAATGGATATCTCCACATTAGATTTTCATATTTCTTATGTACAGATGAAAAATTTGTCTTGAGGGCGGCGTTAGTTGAAAGGTCGCCAAAAATGATCCGGAATTCTCCTCTGGAATCCATGAGTATCCACGGTAAATTACAGGAAATCTTGTCGGGATGAAAACCATTGGTCTCCCTATTCCCAACCTCCCGGCCCTCAATGACACTGTGATCACACGCAGAGCACTTACCACGGCACACAACCCTGCCACCCCCTGAACTCATGCTTCATTTTACTCCCATCCGAACGCAGAGGCAGACCTATGATCTGTAAGAAATCACGCTACAGTAAGAGCTTTGTGCCCTCTCCCATCACTGCACTTAACAAACTGTTAAGTGCTCAAGTTCATCTATAATCATGTTACCGTACTGTGTTCCATTTTTTCTATGTTGTTGTGTTTGTTCACTGTTCCTTAATTGTTCTTATGTGCATATTGACTGTGGAAACAAATTTCCTCTAACGGAGGACTATCTGTCTGTCTGTCTGTCTGTAAGCATTGGTTTTGCAGGACCACAGATATTGAGGTCTGGGGTAAAACAGGGTTAAACCTGGTTGAAACGTAAACGTTTTATAGATTTGTGGCTGACCTATAGTAACCATAGAAATCATTACAGCACTCCAATGTTCAGTTAAGACTTGAAATGTCACTGAAACAACAGATGGATGTAACCTAGCCATCCAAAATAAATGTTGTATTTTACTCAAATTTTAGCCCACTTTTAACCCGGACGTATCTTGAATGGTAAATCTGTTCGAACTGGCTGGTGTAGAAGAAAAAGTGGGGTGGAAAAGTTGCAGACGTACTGAAAAAGGATGGTGCCTTTTATGTTTAGGGGGAAAAAAAGTTAGATGACGTTCAGATGACGCTCGTGTTCTGGATGTTGTTGCTTCCCATCACCAAATGACTCTCCCTCCCCCAACCGCTGAATTTCTAGTAGTGAACCAAAATAGCCTGTTTTGGAATCGCTGGATGTTCTTATTCAGTAAGTGTAATGTTGGTGTTGTTGCTGTAGGACATATTACCTGCAGAGAAGTCTGTCACTCACGACCAATGATTCTGTCATTGTCATTTCCTCTGTCATCTGATCATGATTTCTGTACCATAAAACAAAGTTAGAGACAGTTTGATAACTTTCCTGATGAATCTTTCCAAACAAAGCTTGTTTGCATCCGGAGGTCTGCTTTCTGTGTTGGAAAACAAACCCGCTCTCTAACAAAGAATGTTTATTTCCAGACTTGGCCTCAGAGATTTCCTTAACGAGGCTAATTAACCATCAAAGTTGCTGTTTCAGCCGAATTTTTTGAGCCAAACGCGTGGCGAGAGAGAGCCTCAGAGAAACGCCTGAGCAACGTGATTTTTCAGGCTGGTCATCTCGGCTAATGTGAGAGAGAAGATAAATCTGTCTAATTTGGGCAGAGGCCAATTAAAAACCCTGCAGCCCTTTTTGTGTTCAAGTGTGAGCACACATTAAGAGGTGTTGTTGGGCCCCAGACAGGTCTCCTAAGGTACCCTCAAGAGACAGTGCATTATGAAAAGAAAAATGGTCAAGATGTGAAAAGGCCAGAACACACACACGTGGATAAAAATAAAATGTTATACCTGCTGGTAGAGTGCTGTTTTCTCTGTCAAAGAAATGTCACAAGTACAAAATGCATTCAGCATTCAACAAAACCAAAATAGAAAAGTGCATTAGATTTTATTACATGAGCTACACATTCTTAAAAATTCCATGCTCCGTTAAACAAAGCATCATTTCTTTGACTGATTTTCTGCACCCTAGGTGACGATTGGTTTCTGTTTAGGCCAATGAAAATTAACTTGTAGGAACTTCAAGTCACATGACTTATCGACATTAATAAAGACGCAGTATTCAAACAGGAAGTCGGGCCGTTGAAGCGTCTGACAGGGATGAGTTCAGCTGAGAAATCAAACCAATGAACAAACAAGCAACGCAATTAAAAGGCATTTTGGTTGAGGGGAACCTTTGAAGGCATCACAAAACGGGCTGCTGCGTTCGCTGACTCACCAGAAAACCCTGAAAAACATCCTTTTAATCCCCAACGTTTCCTCTCAGTCAGCAGACTCTGCTCGTATCGATCAGCTCATTCATCAAAGACCAAACACACATTCACACAAACAGACACAGACGAACACACTCAGTGTTTGATTGGATCGTTGATGTGTGTCAGCGAAGAGACCCGACAGTTCCCACTGTTGCCTTGCACGTTCCCATCATGCACTGCTGCTAATGTCAAAGGGTAGATCCCTCAGTGTCTTGATCGTCTCTGTTTCTGCTCAGTGGTTTTTCCAGATCTCTTTGCAAGCATTGTGATGGATAGGGAACACTTTAGGGCAATTTCAGGGTAGAATTTGCTGGCAATCCAAGAAGACTAACTCAGAAGCGAGTAAATGGGGCATGATTTACTGACACATAGAGCATGGGTGCGCCTGGTCAGTGCAGAAAGTGACCAAAACCATAGGCACTTCCTTGAGAAATAGTCTCAGTTGCTAACCAGACAATGAATTAAGAGTTAGTTCTAGCAAACGTAATTTTCGATCCACTGCTTTCGCACCACTGCCACCTCTCTTTTTGAGTGTAGATTATACTCTGCCAGAGCAAGGTAGGATAAAATTTTAATGACGTGACCTCAAAAGTTGAGATGTATTTATTGAACACATTTCTTGTAGCCGGCTTTTTTAAAATTATGGAACACCCACAGGTGTTTTCACTTGTTTTACCTGATTAGAGGTCTTCTCAGGACTGTGTGGGTGGGACCAGACCCTGCTTGACTGACATATCTCTCATTTTCAGGGATGTTGCACCTGTTTGAGTGAGTTGATGATTTTCTACACTTTGATGAGTTTGGTGACATTTCATTAAATTACCATATACTAACCTATCATCAGCATGAGCTCAGGTCAGAGTAAAAGAAAAACACCTGTCTTCAATGAGTGAAGTGCTCTTTCTTCTGAAAGTTCTCCTCAGTCACAGACTCTGTGTTGTTTCATCATCTGGTCAGTTTGACTCTGCAGCCTCAGAATGAAATATTGAGGAACTTTGGTGAGCTGGCTGATAAACAAACACACTGAGTTCTTTCTTTCTTTCTTCCTAAATTAAAACTGTCCCATAGCCTTTTCAACCTACCTGCAACCTCACACACACCATTTGTTGTACCTGCGGTCACTATCATGTCACCATGACGACAGATCCAGCAGTCCCAAACAACAGCTGGCATTGAATCAGGTGTTGCATAGCAACGGATTTCATCAGACAAACTGGAAAGGCTCTGAAACTGCTGCAAATCGGTGCATTTTAGGAGCAGTGTCACACTGTCGCGCAGTTGTACCTGAACGGCAGAGGCCGCTGTTCATTAGTGGAGCTGTGTGACAGCAATTTAAAACGCTTGAGTTAGAGAGCCATGCGGAAGTGCCTTAAACCTGCATTCTTTCTAACGGCCAGCAGGGGGCAACTGCTGTAGTTGCAAAATGAGTTCAAATTGTATTGCAGTCAATGGCAAAATAAGGCTACTTCTCACCCAATTTATTACCTCAGTAAAGACTTTCCTAATGAGTTTATGGTGTCAAACGTTACTTTTAAGTCTTCTTCAATATATTCACATTTGGTGATGGAGCAGTGGATGAGACACATGCCCTTGGTGTGAAAGACCGGGGTTTGATTCCCACTACGGACATTATCACCAATGTGTCCCTGAGCAAGACACTTAACCCCTTGTTACTCCAGAGGCGTGCGACCTCTGACATACATAGCAATTGTAAATTGATTTGGATAAAAGCGTCCACTTAATAAATAAATCTACATTTACTCATTTGGCAGACACTTTTATCCAAAGCAGCTTACATTTGAGGAACAACATGCAAGTATCAATAAAAGCATAAATACAGTAAGAAATCTACAAGTGACAATATATATATTAGTAAGAGGTATTCGCACATGTGGCATCAATGGGGTAGCGCAGTGGCCGAGAAGGAATATAATCTTGGAGTTTAGATAGATGGGTGTAGATCCGGTAATCACACGTTAGTGACTTGAATTTGATTCAGGAGGTCATGGGGAGCCAGTGGAGGTCGCTGAGTAATTGATTGACATGAGTCCCAATACAGCATGATGTTTAGTTAGTAAATTATGGTCCAATTTAGAGGAAAATAAAGGATAAAGCAGGGTGTGCTTTAGGGCTTGGCTACCTTGTGAATTACAAATCGCTACCATGTCAGCCTGTCAATCAGGATAGAGGCGAATCGTATCCAGTGCACTGTGTACAAGCGAGACTGAGATTGAAGCGGCTCTACAGGTTGTTGACAACTTACAGATATAGCTTTGTTTTCACCAAGTAGTTTTTAATTTACTATAAAGTTTCATCATTCATTGATTCTGCCTCTTCTTCCTCCTCCCTTCAGGTGGACCGAGTGTCCGTAACAGCAGAGGGAGGCACCGGTGGTCGTCCCGTCAACAGGCCCGGTGGTGGAGCCATGCGCATCCACCGCCACTTCCCCTACCCGGCCAATCAGATGTACGTCGTGGTGCTGCACCGCGAGCTGAAGCCAATGAGAGTTTACCGCCTGAACGTGAGCTTCGACGCCGCCATCGAGGATGAGCTGCTGGGCTTCTTCAGGAGCTCGTACACCCTGCAGAGAGAGAGACGGTACACACACACACACTGAAACACACTCATTTTTCCTGCAGCAGCAGGTGGTTCGACTAGAAAAGGTCAGCGCTTCACAGCCACGACATTGATTAACTCACACATGCCACTCAGGGTGTGTGTGTGTGCGTGTTTGATTGTGTGTTCCACACACACACACACACACAAACACACACACACACACCACTCACTCCCTCCTTATGAATTTCCCATAAGCCTCTGCTGCAGAGTTTTTTCCACATCAGATTTCTTCCCCACAGTGCTGATGGGAAACAGACTGTGTGCTGATACGTTTATTATTTCATGCATGAGTTTGTGTCTGTGTGGCCTCCGTGTGTGTGTGTGTGTGTGTGTGTGTGTTACCACAGCGACAGAACATTTTATCGTCTGTTCCACTTATTGCATAAAAACAAAGTTGTAGTTAATTGATGAAATCAGAAGTGCTCACTTGTGATTGGATAGAGGAGTAAACTCATGACCGTAGAAGGACTCATTAAACATACAGTCATTTCTCTGTATTATTCAATCGTTACTACTAGTTTTTGGTACTTTTCTGGAAGTAGTAGTGGGGTAAATGGACTTGGATTTTTATGTTTTACATGATGAATTCAAAAGCAAATTCAAAGCAAAACCTCCTAAAATACAAATAATATTAACAAATATCTGCTGAGTAGGGATGTCACTATACCAGAAATTTAGTAGTCGGTACCAATGTCAGAGAAATTCCACAATTCACGATATCCAATCCGATAACACGGTAAAAAAAAAAAAAAAAAAATCCCATGTACACTCCTTTAATAAAACTAAAAGCTGTGAAAATTGTGTGAGGATGTCCAGGACAGATGAGATAGAGTTTGACATTATTGAAAACGATTACTGTCATGTCTTCAGAATTTTGACATCGACTTCTCGTGACATCCCTTCTGTCGTCACGCCGTCACAAATTTGGTTTTAATTTTAAAATGATAATTGAACTAATTAAAGTTTTTCTTTAAGATTTGAGTCCTGGTTGATTTGGTAAGAAATCGTGGCCACCCTGGCAACAGCAAGTGTGTTTTGATGCTACAGCAAACACTCTTTGAGGTTACGTGAAAATCAAGGAGTTCAAGGATCAAGGATTTTTGTTGTTTGTGCAGATTAAGAAGAGTCTTTTTAGTTTCATAATGAATGAAATAGATGTGTGTCGTCAGCAGGGATGGAAATTAACACCCGCCACCTGCCAAATGCGGGTGGATTTTCCGTTTGGCGGCCAAATGTTGTAAGGTTACCCTATGTGGTGGGTAAATATATTCGGCATATAATTTCTCTTTGATGGTAATTAGCAGCAGACCAGCGTTGGTTGTGTGTCGCACATAAATTGGTCCCCGGTGTACAAAGCTATCTAAAATCCGTGTAACTCACGGATTAGAGGTATTCATTGGTTGATGTTTGTTCTTTTCATGTTACTTGTGTTTGATTGGCGTAGATTTGTAAGGTGTTTTTATTTTTTATCTACCAGCCACCTTAGCAGGTGAGCCAAAAGGTTAATTTCCACCTCTGGTTGTCAGCAAAAATGATGAAATTTACAGATATGTTTTGGGAACCTGATTCTACTGGTGAAAATAGTGAAGCAATAGGCTATACTAATAAAATACTCAAACTGAAAAAAAGACTGAGAACAATTCAACCATGTCAGAGATCCATTTTCTGATCAACCCTCCACATAAACTGATGCCATCGAACTGTACAGAGCCAGAGAGCGATGCCTCTGACAGATCGATGAACAGAGCAGGACAATTGCTGCTGTTTCTCCAGTTCAGAATGTCCGCCGCACACACAGGAGGCAGATAGTGATGACTGATAGCAGCAACGTGCAGCAACATCGTGTGAGGTGGAACTGAAATAGTCATAAGTGTATTTAAAGGAAAGAGTGTCATTTTCTAATTCAGGAAATTAAAATGTGCACGCATTTTTGGACATTTTTGATAGATTTACTTTGTTTTTTATAAATTATATTAGTTGCTATAATACACATTCTCTTTTATTGTATTAAAGCAATAGTTTTTTAGTCATTTAGAATGATACTGCATGATAAAGTTGTGGTTAAAGCTTTTGACTGATCTGCTGGAAAACAATATTCACACTGTGACTCTTTCTTTAAGACCTATTAAAATCCTGTTAAAAAGCCTACAAAAGGACAAACACAAAAACTCAATACATATTAAACCAGGCATCCGAGACAGATTATTTAAATTGACTGTTTCTTTTATATTAACGTGGCTTTTTTTTGCAGAATTTATTCCTTCATTGGCTTCCTCGGATTTAGATCATTCTTGTTTAATTATAGGAAGGACATTTTAGCCTTTTGTGATTATACAATGTCTCCAGCAGCAGTTTTAATCAGCTGCTGATAAAATACGGTAGCTGTTAGAAGCAAAATAATGGCATGATGTTTAATGTGTGCACTTTGACGTAAAGATTGGCCAGAAAGTTAAATAAAAGGTATTTATCTGTCTCGCCAGTAAGACAGAACGCTCCTCACCATTCAAGTTTGGTCTCTGTATGTTTTCACCACCAGTGGTCCCATATTCACTGGCAGCTGCTGTTCGGATCAATATTGGATCAATACAGCAGCTGATGGACCAGCAGAGCTCCATCACAACACAACAACCTGTTAGTTAAAGTTTAATTATGCAGTTGACAGAAACCTGGTTACTGTCGACGTTGTGCGCTAACATGATTTCTGAAACGTCACGTAAAAGAGAAACCCAGTTTTCTAAGAGAGGGAGAGGTATAAGAAAAACAACATTAGCATTGACTTTGTTTTGACTTGTGAGAACGTGCATGACAAGAATGTGCAAGAATTCGTCAAGGACAGTGCTCCTGGGAGAGTCATGAGGACGGGTGAAATTATTCGTATTAATGGCTGAAATAAATATTTGAGTAAGTCAGTTTGCAGACACGTAGCATGAAGAACAAAAGTGTGACTAACACCCTTTAAAGGTGCCAGTCTTCATAAATATGTTAATCTGATGACTATGCAGCAAAGCAAAAAGACACATGGTAAAAATCACAGCTGATTATTTAAACAAATAATAATAATTTATTCAGAAACAAGCTTCAAAATGTCAGATTTGTACAACGTCGGTGAGACTGAGTGTGTGTGTGTACAGAGCTCACTGTTAGTTTAAGGATTAGCTTGATGCAGCAGTGTGGCTAATGCTAACACACACACAGAAACACACACGTTGCACTGAGATTTACTAAATATCCAGAGTTACTATAAACCCCTGGCTGGGCTTAAAACGCTTAAATGCTGGGAGGGGGGAAATTAATTAGCACACTTACACTCACACACATTATCACTGTTTAAGCTTAGTATTGATCTTTATGTAAATGATGTAAAATTTGACGTTGCGATTGCTGTCGTCTCCCAGTGAAACCAGTTTAAAAAGGTCCAGTCTCTGCAGCAGCTTCTGTGCAGCCTCGACTGACCTGCTGTCTGCTGCTCACATGATATCACAACCAGATAAAAACCGACACAGCAATACTCAGCTAATGTATAGGAAACCGCAGCAGGGTAGGGATTGTGCTTTTCCACACAGTCAGATTCAGTGGACTATTTTAAGCTCTTTCAAACTTATTAAACTGTATTCAGATAGGATGACCATATCCTTAAAATTACGTCCGGCAGGGATTTCTAAATTGCTCAGAATGTCTGGGATACAGCTTTTGCTTTCTTTTCTTTTTTTTACAAATTAAAATTCAAACAAGTCATACTGCTTTTTAAAGCAGCTTTTGCTTTCTACAGTCGTCATTCATTGTGTGCGTTTTTGCAATGCTTTGACCACACGCCACCATTGGTCAGTCCATGTACACGCCCTTCATACAAACGTTGGTCAAACTGCAGCTCAGTCATTCCCCACAGCAACAGCCAAGAGACAGAGCAGAGCAGCTTGCTTGTCAACAGTGGCACGTGGCGCCTGGACAGCGTAAAAACACCCAAATGCAAATGTAAATTCACAGATGAGTTAAAGAAAAAATGAATGTGTTTCCATCTCGGTCGGGATCCGTGTGAAGCAGAATGCATGAATTGCAAAGCAGTCAGTGTAAGTGTGAAATAGTCGCGTGGTTGTGAAAGACCGCCTTATAATGGTTTTTAGACACTAACGCCATGGAAGCATGAAAAGTTAAATGTTTGTAATTTGCTCCTCATCAAAGCTGCTGCGGTCAGCCTCATTGTCAGTTACAATGGAGTCCAAAAGTGACAAGTTTACTGCGGAAGAAGTATGAAAACTTCCCTAAAGCTCTCTGCTTTCCATTTGTTGTTTCACCCACTCACAGTTAAGCTGAAATCTTAATAAATACATTGTTAGCTTAATAAATGAGCAACAAATGGAAGCATTTCTATCAGTTCAATCATCGTGCAGTCGACCTAAACTGTATCCAGACTTGGGGAAACACATGAAGCACGCTGTTTGAGGGCAGAGTAATGCAGATAAATGCAGTGAAGTAAAAAATACAGTATTTCCCTCTCAGATGTAGTGGAGTAGAAGTAGAAAGTTGTAGTAAAGTAAAGTACAAATACCTCTCATTTGTACTTAAGAACAGTGAGATTTAAAAAAATATATTTTTGTGGAAAAGTTACAAAATAGTTGCAAATTATGTTTCTGTTGAACTGACAGATTGTTTCACTTCTACTTAAGTCATGTCACTCACATTTGGAGTTCACCAATGCAGCTTTGCAGTGTTTGTGATCTAATTTAGGCACATTGTTCTGGTTACAGACCTCTGTGTCACTATCCACATGTTTGATTTTTTTCAGGATTAGAAATTGATCTGGTGTTGTGCTCACTGTCAGCTGTTCACCCAAGAGAATCTTTTAAACGGGATTCAGAATGTCATCTTTCTACAGTACGTAGCTATTTAACATTAGTCATGAAAAATAGCAGAACAGAACAGAAACATGGTGACAAGCGTGGATGAAATCCTGCACCAATATTTCTCTATAAACAGCACTTACTAGGAAGATCTTTGACAGATTGAATCTATTGTTATATTTCCATGAATATATTCTAGCTTGAGTAAATGTTCAAGTGGGTAATGAGTAAAAGAGAGAGTGTATGTGTGTTATACAGGTTCACCAGTGTGAGTTGAGAGATATGGAATTTGGCTGTTAGCCAAGATCATTTCTTTATTTTTTGATGCAGAACGTTCCTGATGCCCAGACTTCTAAAAGAAACCCCAATCACCCGAGGAGAGCTGTTTTTTATTTTTTTATTTTTTTTACCCCCTCAGATCCTGTGAGGAACTTTGTCATTAGACAGAGGCTGTTTTTGCATAGCTGCTTTCTTTAACGGGGGGTAGTAGTGCAGCTGAATGTTGGAGTGTTAACGAGAGAGACTGATGGTTAACGAGAGTCTACATTTTAATGGAGGGCAGAGAGAAGCTGATTGGTCAACAGATCTGCCTCATCTACCATCTCGTCTTCATCAGGAGCGTCTCTCCTCATACCTCCCTCTCATTCTGATCGAGTAATCCAGTGTTGAGATGAGGTGTTTCAGATCGATACCGCTCTCACCCACTCAGCGTCTGCAGCGTGTGTCAGAGGGTAACCTCTCTAACATGGCAGTCAAGTGAAGCTAAATATATGAGCCTTTAACACACAGACACACAGAGGAGGAGGAGAGGTAATAGAGGTCTTCACAAATCCAAGATGTCATTTAGAGGACTCTCGTGCCTGAGCCCGAAACTGACCTGTTAATTTTTAGCTGCATTAGCAATGTGGTCACGGTCTGAAGTTAATTTATTTCACTGCCTGCCACTGTGGCAGTATTATATTGTCTGCCACAGAGAAATGTTACCTGCCTTTTGTAATGAATACTCTAAACGAAGGGTTAAAATTCAGCTCATTTAGGCATCATTTAATGTAAATAATGTGTTGAATATAAACACAAAATAAATTGTGTTTGCCTGCACAAAAGACCCATGTCTTTCAGTTCGTGACAGTCACTCCACCTTACTGAACAACCACTAACAACCAGATATCTCTAAGGTACCAACAGACGACAAGAAACACAAAGCACACAAGAACTTGAAGTTCACCACAGAGTATTATCAGAGACGTTTTAAGAGGAGACACGCTATCTTTAAGAATCTTTATTACAACTCTATAGGGGAAGCGCGTAACACCAAAGAGGACAGTTATCCCGCCCCTCCCGCTAGAAAGCCAATCGTCTGCTTTTAACAGATGAGGCAGTAGACATATGCATCACTGCTACCACGCATGTGTAGTAGAAGTATAACCTGTGGGGGAAAACGCTTTTTAAACCTTATTTTGAGTGATCAAACTTTTTCAGATTTAACTGCTGATTCTATACATGCAGTTTTTATGTCCCGGTGTTCGGTGAAAGTGCAGTGCTGGCTCTCTCCTCCATCATTCAGAGAGGGGCCTGGTCTTGTTAGTCCGAAATAACCAGGACTAGCCTTTAAGGACTTTGGTATTATACAGTCAGTGCTCATTACAAACCCGACACTACCAACAGTTTACCAGCTTTAGGCGGGTGCTAATTTCAGACCCTGAATGTGGTCGTACAGACGGCAGTCTGCCCACTTCAGTTCATAGTGAAATATCTCAGTTATAAGATGGATTGCTATTTAATGCATAACACTTTGGGTGCGTTCACACCTGGACTGTTCCGGTCAGCTTTGTTCTTTGGTGCTGCGAGGAGGTAAAATGCCTCATTGATGTTTGGTCAGATTAACATACACTGAACAAAATTATAAAGGCAACACTATTGTTTTTGCCCCCATTCATCATGAGCTGAACTCAAAGATCTAAGACTTTCTCTATGTACACAAAAGGCCTGTTTCTCTCAAATATTGTTCACAAATCCGTCAAAATCTGTGTTAGTGAGCACTTCTCCTTTGCAGAGATAATTCATCCACCTCACAGGTGTGGCATATCCAGATGCTGATCAGACAGCATGGGGATTGCACAGGTGTGCCTTAGGCTGGCCACAATAACAGGCCACTCCAAAATGTGCAGTTTCACTGTACTGGGGGGGTCCGCAAACCAGTCAGTATCTGGGGGGACGACCATTTGCCTCACGCAACACATCTCCTTCGCATAGAGTTGATCCGGTTGTTGATTGTGGCCTGTGGAGTGTTGGTTCACTCCTCTTTAATAGCTGTTCAGTTCTGAGTTCAGCTCATGATGAATGGGGGCAAAAACAAAAGTGTTACCTTTATAATTTTGTTCAGTGTATTTCCCAGATGTTGGACACCACACACAAGAACAAAGAAGTCTATGAAATGGTTAGTGAACAAATGAAAGTAAGGGGCTATGAGCGCTCCGTCGAGCAGTGCCACGCAAACCCAAAAAACACACAGAAACAAATCTCCAAACCACGTTTTGTTAAGAAAACACAATTGAAATGTGAAACGGGAAATGACGCGACCTACACATGAAACAGCTGCTGTTTGTTATAATAAAGATAGCAATTATAAAGACAAAGAATCTGGGTGAAAGGATGAGTTAGTTTTAAACAAAACGTACAACCTCAACTGTAAAAAAGATAAAAATAGATAAAGATACTAAGATCACTGCTATGTTTTTTGGCAAACATGCTAATATGCTAACCTTCAGCCATGCTAACATACTTGTGCAGGTTTGCTAATTAGCACTAAAAACAAAAAAAGGCTGATGGTGAAGTCAGAAGAAGTTTTGTCACAAATGGATGCAAAGTTATTATAATTCATGCTGAGGGCAATCCATCCAGCAGTTTCTGAGACATTTTTATTAAAACCACAAATGTCAACATCATGGTGGCGCAAAAGGAGACGTCAGGGGATTGTTAAAGCCATTATGATTCATCCTCTGGGGACCAGGTCTGTATAAAATGTTTTTGCAATCCATCCAGTAGATGTTTTGATTTTACTCAGCTAATGTTTCATTCCTTCATTTTTATTCCCAGCACGTAATGCATATCGATCCCAGCCTCGTGGAGCTGCTAGCATGAATAACACTTCCTTTGAAACAACTCACCAGCTTCTGACAATCCTTGTTGGGTTTTTATTGATTCCTGGTTGCAGTCTGTGCTGCACCTAAACATTTATTCGGAATAAGTTTCTTGGACTTTTTATGGTGATAATAATCCAGCCAAATAACAGACTTCCCCCATAATACTTCCTTTACTGCCTTGTACTAGTGGTCATGAAGGATTTTGAGTTTCTTGCATGTGTGGACAGGCGGTGTATCTTCAGTCGCCAACAGTTCGATAGAAGTGTGTTTCTAAAACTTCACGATGAGTGATTTCTTGTCCAATATTTAATTTCACATCAGCTGAGTGTGAAGCACACCAGCAGTTATCATTGACCACCAGTGGGTCACGGTCCACACTTCATCTTCTCTCCCTTTCCTTATCTCCTCCTCGCCTCACCTCCTCCTCTTTTCCTCTCTCCTCCTCCCTCTCTTTATCTCCTTCATCCTCAGCTTCTCCTCCCATCGCTCCCTAAATAAATGTGCAGAATTGAAATCTGATTTAACAAAGCCCCCACCGTCTCCTCCATCAGTCGCATATTTTACACCAAAGATGATGAATCAGCCTCTTCACCGGCTTCCTGTGTAAAACTATAGCTGCTGCAGCAACACACACACACACGCACACACACACACACGCACACACACACGCACACACGCACACACGCACACACACACACACACACAGTATATATTGCAGTCTTTTCAATGTGAAGGAGGGGAATTGCAATCTGAGACGTTGCTTAAAGGGATCAGTGTGTCCAGTATGGGGTGTGTGTGTGTGTGTGTGTGTGTATTTGTGTGTGTGTGAGATACTTATAGAAATGAAACACACTTCTAACACACTTCTACACACATACACACAGAAAAGCACCTGACTCAACAGTTTCCCCTTCAGTCACATCTCTGCATCTGAATGAGGTGTGTGTTTCTGTGTGTTTCTGTGTGTGTGTGTGCGTGTGTGTCAGGGGTGTCATTCACATGCCTGTTCTCTTCTTCTGTGGTGTCTCCACACAGGGTAATGACAAACAGTACAGCAGGAAATGATGTCATGTTCATTTTTCTTCTAGTGTTCAGGAGACGAAGCGAAGCATTGCCGCATGAATTCATGCATGAGTGTGTGTTTACGTGTCGTCGTTGTCCGGGGCGACGCTGTAGGCTCGGTTGTCAATCAGGATTACTGTGACAACAAGCGTTACCTTGGCAGCTATGACTGTTGGCAACTTGCTGAAGTCACGTTGTGCGCGTGTGTGTTAAAATTGGGGTTTTATTTAGTTTTTACGCGGGGTGTGTGTGTTACAAACTCATCCTCTCCTCTAATAGATTCTCTCTTTATCTCGTCCCTCTCAGGCTTTCTCCATTATTCCCTCTCTCTCTTTCTTTCTGTCTGCCTCGCTCGCCCTCTGTTTATTATTCTCTGTTCCCTCCTCCCTCCATTCTTCACCTCCTCCCTCCCCTCCCCCTCCTCCCTCTATCATCACCTCTCCACACCTCGTTTCAGTTTATTCCTTCACTCTCTCTTTTTCTCACTTCCTCCGTCATCCACGTCCTCTTCCTCTCTCTCTTCATCCTACCTTAACCCTTCTCCATCTCATCTTTGTCCCGCCCCTTGTCTCCAACTTTTCTTCCCCTCCACTCCCATCTTCCTCATCTTCCTCTTCTTCTACTCCCGCCCTCCTTTCTTTGTCTTTTCTTTATGTTCAACTCTTTTTTATCCTCTCAGTCTGATCTCCTTTTCTTCCAGTCGTTCCTCATCTTCTCTTTCATTCTCTCTTCTCATCCTCCCAAAGCTTCCCTTTTTCCTCTTCCTTCCTCTCTCTCCTCCTCCTCATCTTGTACTTCCCCTCTTTCTTCAACTTTTCATCTATCCTCCCTCCTTCCTCTTCTTTACCTGCTTATCTTCTCTGCTCGCATGTACTTCTACTTCTCCCCCTCTTTCTCCTTATTGTCTTCTCCTTGTCTTCTCTTTTCCACCTCCTTGCCACCTTTTTCCCTCTCGCTAACTCCACTGTTACTCTTCATTCCTTCTCTTCCTCCTCCTTTTTCTTTTGTCCACACTCATCTTCCTCTTGAACTCTTCCTCCAGCTCTCTCTTTCTCCTCATTCATATCCCCCCACTTCTTCTTTTCTCTTTTCTTGCGCTCATTCTTCATCTTACACTTACTTATGTCCACCACCTCCATTTCCTTCTCCTTCCCACTCTTCCTCTTCTCTTTCCTCACGCTCTTCTCTAACCTTCTTCTGTTCTTTCACTTCTTTTTCTTCTCTTTCCTTCTTCTCATTCTCCTTTACTTCCTGTCTTTGCTCTCTTTCTTCTCCTCTCACCTGTCCTCCTCCATCTTCCTTACATTCTCCTTTTCCCCTGCAGCTCTCTCCTCTTCATCTTTCTCCTTCTCCTCTTCTATCTCTTTAAACCTTGTTTCAGTTTCTCGTTCTCTCTTTTATCCGTCAGTGTCTATTGTCCATCTCTTCCTCCTTGTCTCCATTTTTCCTTCCTCTTGTCCTCTCTTCATTTTTCTTCCTACTTTCCTGTCTTCCTCTTGCTAGTCTTTCTCCTGCTCTTCCTCTCCCTCATCTACTCTTCTTGAACTTCTCCTCCTCCTCTCCTTAATTTCTATCAATCCTCATCTTCATCCTCTTCCTTCTTTCTCACCCCCCACCATGTCTTATTCTCCTTCCTCTTTCATCATCATCTTTCATTCTTTAATCTTTTCTGCCTCTATTCTTGCTCTCTTCTTCTCCTCCTCCACTGCTCTTTCTCCTTTATCTTTCATTCCCAGTATACCTCCTCTCATTTGAATATTTAGTGCTTCATGGCAGCTTCTGATATTTTTTTTTACCTCTTCCTTCTGCGCTCATTCTTCTTTTCCTTCACTTTCCCCTCTCTTTGTTTGCCTCATTTCACTTCTCTCTCTCCTTTCATCTTAGCTTTTTCCTCCTTTTCTTTTCCTCCACTCCTCCCCTCTTCCTCCACCTATACTTTCTCCCACCTTCTCCTCTCCACCTCCTCCTCCCACTCTTATTCCTTTCATCTTTTCCTCCACAAACACCAGGAGTAAAATGCGATAACAAAGTTTAAAGAGGGATTATTTCCAGGAGTTTCGTCCTGTTTCTGTCAGCTGACCGACAGACGAATGTTTCAAAGCTCGGAAAGCAACTCAGCTTTAAGAAATCAGGAGGAAACAGAACATTTCCTCGTGTTTATTTTGGATTATCTCTCTCAGTGAAAGCTGTTTTTTCATACTGAACAAGAAAATCTGAAGAAGTCAAACGTCTTCCTGTAAAAATTTCTGCCGACAGAGAGCCGACCTGTCGGCTCCAACTTCAGAGGATTATCCTTTAACCCTCTGAACTCTGATTCCACCTTAAATTTCTCCTTTGTAGGGTTCAAAGACTAAAACAAAATCCTGCTTTGTACAACAGCATCACATATTCTGTATGGATTTAATACAGAACTTTGCTTCAACTTTGAAACCTGAGCCTGAGAGCACACGATTTAAGTGTGAAGAATATGATGAATTGAATTCTGGATAACTTCTTTTGTCCTTTAATGCAACAGCAATTCTGCTTAACTAGACTAATTTAATGACATAATTTGAAATTCAGGGCCAAATGTTAAGCAAATGAATCGATATAATGACATATAATGTGAGACCAGAGACATCTGTCAGTCAGTAGAGACCCAGGCAGCCTTTAACATCTCTGGTTGTTGTAGACTCTTGTGGGAAATGTTACAAATCTGTGAGCAGAGCTGGTTTATGCCAATATTGGATTTAAACATTATTTCGAGACTATTTTATTTGAGGGGTATAAATGGATCTGTGGAAAACATACTTCAAAAAGAGAACATTGAGATACAATCTGAAATTTTCCAGATGATAATATCTGATCCAAAGAGACTGTCAAGAAAAACGACAGCGTCACTCGATTCAGCAGCTGCCCAAACACGACACATTTACTTTAAAGTGGAAAGCTCTCTACTGATTGTACATCGGGGGCAAAGGAGGAAGTAGTGAGACATTATTAGAGCAACAAAGCAGTGGGAGGAGGATGGGGTGGGTGGATTCATCAATAAAACATCGAACTTTCACCGAGAGACTCCTGTTTCCTACTGTTAGTCAACGTGGTTTGATTTTAACACGTCAAAAAACAGATTTACTGTAGACTGTTTTTATTGCAATTTCATCCATATTACTACTAGAAAACAAAACACAGAGCCACACAAGACTACATAAAGTACACGTGTACAACTGTGTAAAAACAGCAAAAATGCTATTTGTGTAAAAGGATCAATAAAAAGTCAAAAAAAAAGAAAAGAGCTGCTGTAAGTGAACATTACTGATGTACAACCAAGAGACAGTGCAAAAATACAAAAGACAGCTCGTTATAATAGTTAAACTGCCATGCAAACACAAGCTGCTCTAAATGTAAACAGAAAAATCAAGTGTTAGCAGGAAGAGAGCATCATTCCCGCGCTTCCACGGGGAGACAAGTGGAGATGTACTTTTCAGCAGTAATTTGTAACAGCTGTGGTCGGCACCGACCAGCACTGTTTTTTTATTGTTGAATTTGGAGAAATCCATCTAACACATCCAAACACTGGCAGCAGCGTGATGCTCCACTGTGGCCTGGAAGAGCAACAATACATCATTCTCCCTGCACATTACAGTTAAAACTCCATCTGCCTCAGAAACACACATCTGTGATGACGACAACACGGTCCAAATCGATCCGCTGCTGCCAGACGTATTGACATAAAGACCTGGAAGGAAGGGGAGACTAAAGGAAAGGAGGAAAGAAACACAAATTAAAACACGGTGTAGAGAGATGACGACAGCGGTGGGGAGAAAGAAAGACAGAGCTGGAACAGGGAGGTAGGAGGATGGAAACAGTTTACAATGAGGAGACAGCAGAAAGAAAGGGAGAGAGACAACATGACGACCTTTGATTTAAAGTTAAAGCAAATCTTTCTCAGTGCATTCATAAGCAATGAAACAGAAACACCCTAGCTCATACTGCAAGTTGCTTACGATGACTAATGTTTGCAAACTTTAGATACTGTTGTACAATTTACGTTGATGAGTCCATTGTGTATTTTTAGTTTTTGTTGGCTGCGCCAAAGGAACATTTCAGTCACTTTGTGATGGACAAGAAAGGTTTTCCTACTCTAACTCTTAAACTACTTTTAAAAAATTATTTACAAAAGAAGCATCAGCTGTGATTCCTGATTGCCACCTGGACCTGACCCCTAGTCAAACCTATATCTAGTAAAGGTCACAGAAGCGGTAGTGTTATGTTTTTGTAATTTGCAGACTGAAAACAGAGACAGAACACACACTGCACAGAGTAGATTAATCCGAAGCAGGTGAGGCTGGCAATGGCAGAGTCTGGGAATCTGTAGCAATGTAGCAGCAGGTACTGGAGATCTGGTTATGAATAGCAAAGCAGGACGCCAGGAGTATCAGAGCTGGATGGTCTATTGGATCATTACGGGCCAAAACGAGATCACACATCCCCACACATGTACAGACAAATAAGAGGGATGGGAAACACAAGAGAAACAGAGAAACACCCAGAGACGCTGCACAGACGTGTGCACAGGTGGCCTAATTTTGGGTCTGCTGCGTTGAAAAAAACTTAAATGTCATTCCTTTAACCATTTTCAGCCAATCCTAAAGTCATTTGTCTTCCTTTATGTCACAATAACACAGTTCATTTGTTTCTTCTTCCAGATACCTGGCGGTGACTCAGTTCAGTCCGATCCACGCCCGGAAGGCCTTCCCCTGCTTCGACGAGCCCGTCTACAAGGCCACGTTCTCCCTCACCCTCCGCCACGACCCGCAGTACACCTCGCTCGCCAACATGCCCGTCGAGAGCAGCTCGCTGTCGGATGAAGACGGCTGGCTGACCAATCGCTTCGCCCGCACGCCGCGCATGTCCACCTACTACCTGGCCTGGGCCGTCTGTAACTTCACCTACAGAGAGACGCAGACCGACAACGGCGTGACGGTGAGTCTCGACATGGCAAACAAAACCACGAGTGCTGCTGTGATTCTGGTTTTGGGGTTCCTTTTATGGAGCAACAACTTAGATATGTGCAGAATGTTTCACTTTCACTACTTTCTTTCCATGTCAACAGCAGATGATTAAAACCCAGTAAAAACAGACCAAGAAAAGAAAAGAAGAACATGTAATTAACACATCTAATAAAAGTGATTTAAGATAAACCCTGTAGAGATAAAAACTGAGCAAGCAAAAGCATTATAAAGGTATTTTTCTCTCTTCTAATTCTTATCTCTTGATCCTAACTTAATTATTTGCATTTCTTGAGATAAGAAATTGTGTTTTTCTGGTGCTCTTATTTATTTTTCAAAACCACGTATCCTGTGATTGACTTAATGATCTCATTATGCGCCAAACACCACATGTTGTTGATTCTAGGCCATTTCTTCTCTTTTTGTCTTATGGGACTCCTGTTTGTCTCGAGGCTGAGAGGAAAAACCTCCATGATGAAACCTGTGTGGATAGAATGGAAGCTTGTTATCTCGACATAACACATTTAGGCCCTGATCACCCCTAAACATCATTAAATCCTTAGCTATGGGGTAAAAACAGTGAGCAATCAATATATTCACCTAATATTTGACCTAATAAAGTTGTGATAGCTTGATAATGATCACAGGAAAGACTTCAGGACCAGGAAGAAACAGGTGATTTTAACACATCTAAGCACTGGGAGTAAAGCTAATGTTCTTCTTGAACACAAAAGTAGCTAGGGTAAAGCAACGAGCCAGACGCCATCTTCCTCCCAATCCAATCCAAACCTTAAATAAAAACATAGGTCATTGTGTTTGGACCCAGTCAGGCCTGTGATGTCTTTCCTGTGGACCTGGGCTACCTGCTGCATTATGCGAAACCTGTAGTCAAAATAAAAATTTCTTTTAAATCTTAACAAACAGATAAAAACATCAGACCTGTTCTGGCATCACTTCTCTGGGTCATAGTCCATTTCAGAAAAAAAGATCTCATGGTTGTTTTTAAATAACTACATGGGTACCTTTTTCAAGTTTACAGCCCCTCAAGGTCACTAAGGTCCACTGATCAGCTCCGGCTGGTAGCCCCTAAAACCAGGTTAAAAAAACCAGGGGCAACGGGAGCCCTCAAACTATGGAATGATCTTTACCGCCACAGGTCAAAATGTCCCCCACCGTCGAACTTTTAAATCCCGTCTGAAAACTCACTTTTATTCCCTGGCTTTTAATCCAGCATGAGAGCTGTGTGGTCCTAGAGTACGGTTAACTTCTCAGTCTGTGAAAACAATCGTGAGCCTTTTTTCAAATCTGACAAAATCATCCTGATGATGTTATCAGGCACCCACTAACTGAGATCCCACGGGAAAATACTTTGGGATTACAGGATAGTATATGATATCCTGTAGGTTTGGTGAAACCTACTCGATCTTGATTTTTAGCACTGATTATGTTCTTTGGTATTGATTTTGAGTGGTTGGTAGCAGTGGCTTAATTTTACACTGTAAAAGCTTCTGCTGATACTGCTTATCTGTCTGTCAGGGGTCCTCTAGCTCCATGGAAGTACAACTCAAAATCACTAGAGTTCCTCTTTAAGGAGCTTAATAAGAGCACCATCTGCTGTCATGAGATAACGAAGCCATAAGGACATGGAGGTCTTGAGAACACTTGAGAGTTTGTCATCTTCATAAGTTGTTGTCACATGAAAACAGTGGTTGATGTCTCCAGATAATATCTTAATTAAATTAATATATCAGGACAACTGGCTTAAAATACTACAAATGAGCACCATTTCCAAGCACTAGATAAAGGTTGATTCTCAAAGTGTAAATCTCAAGATACCAGTTAAATGTCTCCAGATAATATAATTGAGTCAGATATCACTATTTGTTATTAACGCAGTAATTAAAATGTGAACTCAAGAACACAGTTGAGTATCTTGAGATTAGAGATAATTAACTTGCGGTTGACATGGTTTGATTACCTCCTTTTCTCTTAGCTTAGTTGAGTAAACATTTGGATGTGTTGGGAGACTAAATCTGAGCCAGATCTGGACCAGATATTGCTGCCAAATTAATAATAGGAACCATGTTGTTTAGCCTAAGTAATGTGCCAGTGTTGCAACATGAAAAAAGGTTATATTTATGGTCTTTGCCACTCATGTTTTTATTCTATGTCCAGTTTTATTTGGGGGATAATCATGCTCCAATTTTTGGAACTGCAGCTCCCACAATGCTTTGTAAACAGTAACTTTACTGTACTTTGTTTGCATGTTGGCAAACTGGCACCAATCACAAGTATGCCGATGTATCTATTACCTGTTCCTGTCAGCAGTGAACCCACGGGTGTTCAGAAAACTATCACTGGATTACTTTGATACTGAAGAAAACATTGTTTTTCTGTAATTATAAGGACCTTCTTTTTTATGATTTGTATATGATTAATTGAGTTTTATTAGCAATCGACATGGGAGATAATTATATCCTCTAAAGCGTAAGTAACACTGAATCTAAAAACGTGTATCATGTATCATGCGTTCAGATTTGACCGAGTAATGACTCCAAAAATGAGTGTGAGTTTTTGACTAATTGCGGCAATTGGGCGCTAAGGGTTTTAAAGTACTTTAATTACCTCCGTGAGCTGTGTGTCACAGCTGCTGCAACTGCTGGTCGTTTGGATAAGCGGCCAAATCAGCTGGGCCAAACTACAATAAATGACTTCCAGTTGTTTTCACCTCACACAGTATCTTTACCTAATGTCTTTTTCTCCGCGCCTCCCCTTCAGCTCACTTGTGCGTGCCTCACAGTGTGAAAACCTCTAGTTTAAATGCTGGAAGCTAAGAATCTGCCAGGTTTTGGCCAGTGTCAGCACCCAGAACTAGACCAGTAAACACGGGCCCATTGTTGTGCACCAGTCTTGAGTGAGTCCGTCCACCTTGCTGGGAGTAAAGCTGTTCTATTCCTTTTATTTCTATGCTTTACAGTGTTTATCATGTGTATCGTGTCTGTTGTGATTCTGATTTGAAAGTCAAAACATTCCACTGCTGGATTTGACTGATATCCCATCATGCTTTAACAAGCATTACATTTAAAAACAGAAATATGCACACGCACGCGTCCATGCTACTATACAAGGACAAATACATGCACAACCTTGTCTCTCTCCTCCTCCTCTTCTCCTTCCTCCCATCCTCCGATCATCTCTCTATCAGTGTAATTACAGCTCATCCATCTCGTCTGCCAGAAACTCAAGGACAGCACTCCAACACACACACACACACACACACACACACACACACACACACACACGTATACTCTGCCTATGTCTCCTTGTTACTGAAAGATAATTTTGGTGACATGCTGTTTTAATGACAAATCATATCTGGGTCATTTATAACCCTCACCAGTCTCTAACACTGTGTGAGTGTGTGTGTTTGTGTGTGTGTGTGTGTTTGTGTGGAGTAATAGAGCAGAATCAGTCAGGCTTGTGAGTTTTGGTCTTTGTAATGAATACATTAATCGTTTTGTTTTTTTTGTCCTTTCCATTTTTAGTCACCAGAAACAAAATGTATCTCTTCCATTATTTTACATTCACCAGAGATAAAGCAGAGAAAACAAAAGTTACACATTGTAACCCTGGTTCTGCTTCAGGTGCTACAGACTCTATATGTGTGACCACGCTCCTTTAGGAGCAGCACACAGAAACATATATTCTGTATCATTTATGCTAGTGCCTTTCTGTCTGGAGTCTGCATATTACAGTGCTGTGAGTTTGTATTACTCTATATCAGGGGATTTAATATGTATCTGGATACATCGTAATTGTATACATCCATAATTCGATATAAAAATCATAAAGATAATCAGATTTAAAGCCAATTTAAAATGATTTAATTGATCTGTGATTAAAAATTGTTTCAGCTTAGATTCAAAAGAATTAGCTACTTTTACTCTGCCATGAATTAAAATGTCTCATCTAAATCATATTAAAAAAGGAGATGCTGCCAACTGGATATTATATATCTTGATTTCTAGGTCAGGATCATCCATTTTAATTTGTTATTTTCAACAACACTGCTTTGGAAATAGGGCGGCGCGGTGGAGCAGTGGTTAGCGCTGTCACCTCACAGCAAGGTTGTGGGTTCAAACCCCGTTTGCCCTGCCCTTTCTGTGTGGAGTTTGCATGTTCTCCCTGTGTCTGTGAGGGTTCTCTCCGGGTACTCTGGCTTCCTGCCACCATCCAAAGACCTGCAAGCTAGGTTAATTGGTGTCTCTAAAATTGTCCTTGGGTGTGAGTGGTTATTTGTCTATGCGATGGACTGGCGACCTGTCCAGGGTGTACCCCGCATTTTGCCCAATGTAAACTAGGATTGGCTCCAGCCCCCCGCAACCCTGTACGCAGGATAAGCGGTTGACGATGGATGGATGCTTTGGAAATAACGTTAGCAGCTGAAGCTAGTATTAACAACCTCAGGTTGTTCCTTCTGGTTGACCTCTTGCTGTATGCCTTTACATTTGCACACTGTTGATTAAAAAACGATCATGGACATGCGCACATGTGTTAGTACTGGTTTGGACCCCCTTTTGCCTTCAGAACTGCCTTAATTCTTTATAGTATACTTTCAACAAGGTGTTGGAAACTCAGAGACTTTGGTCCATATTGACATGATAGCATCACACAGTTGCTGCAGATTTGTCAGCTGCACATCCATGATGCAAATCCCATTCCACCGCATCCCAAAGGTGCTCTATTGGAGTGAGATCTGGTGACTGTTGAGGCCACTGGAGAACAGCGAACTCATGTTCATGTTCAAGAAACCAGTTTGAGATGATTTGAGCTTTGTGACATGGTGGATTATCCTGCTGGAAGTAGCCATCAGAAGATGGGTACACTGTGGTCATAAAGGGATGGACATGGTCAGCAACTATACTCACGTTTAGACGATGCTCACTTGGTGCATCCCAAAGTTTCCCCCACACCATTACACCACCACCAGCCTGAACCGTTGATGTGAGACAGACTGGAGCCATGCTTTCATGTTGTTTACGACCCTACCATCTGAAAACAAAACAAAAAAACATTTTTATAGGTTCAAAGATGGAAAAATCTGACAGCTTGGTTGAAGAGCAACAGTGACGCAAAAGTCTTGAAGAGCTGATATTTAATTCAGGATGGTTAAATAATTAGTATACCAGTCCGCATTCTTCGGCCAGGTTTCAGTTTAGCTGCAGGGGAAGAAGACATACTGAATAACTCAGTCATGATGATGAAACACCTTAGATCTTCCAATGGTGAATGTTGAATGATTAGATTTTCCTTCTACTAACTAGTGCATGTTGTTCATGCTGTCACATGAGGACTCATTGGCCACCACAATTGTGAAAGGACAGATTAGAGTTTAAGAGGGAGATTGTCCTTGTTGAAAAACTATTTTTAAAAACAGGATATGATTTTAAATACAAACAAAAAATGTGCAGTGCACGAAAAAGATCCAGGAAGCAGCACATGATTATTTTCATATATACAAAGAGCTGCTGGAGACGCTCTCCGTGTCTCTGTTACAGCATCGCTCTCATATTAAAATCCTTGTTTCAGCCTGAAGGCAATGGAGATGCTGCTGTCTGTTTGCAGAGCAGCTTCCTCTGACAGAAACGTTAATTCTCCAATTCCTCCAACCTCCTCCTCCAAATCTCTGAAAGAACCAGCTTTATATGACAGAGGGGAAAAAACAGCCCTTCATAGTTTCATAACCGCTCATCAGCTCCCTCTGACAGAAACATTCAAACCTCCATCCTCCTCAAAACAGCAGAAAGAAAAGAAAAGCATCCGTCGGCATGCTGGAGATTTCCCAGAGCAGGGATATAGTCCCTGCATATGTGATATGCTGTGTTTTTACACTTACAGATAACCTCAACATGTATATCAAATTAGAGGGCTGTGGAGGACATCTAGAATCTTAAGAAAATGTGTTGTCCGCCAAAGCTGCCATGCTTGCTGCTGCAGCAGAAGTCAAGATCTTGCTTGATTGTTGAGGCGATACAAGATGTGTCCGTTGGCAGTGCATACCAAAGTGTGTACTGCGGCACAAGGTTTGGTCATTTCCATATTTTAAGACAGAAAAAAAACATAATTGGGAAAACAATTTAATATATAAATGTAATGAAGACTCACGGTTTGACAGCTCACAGCTGCTGGTTGTCACAGTAAAGTTTTTAAGGGCGACAGCAGTCAGAAATACAGACTGGCAGAGGAAGCTATGGAAAGATAGATACCATCAAAGGCTGCCGTAGTTCAAAAAGTCTGGGAACTTCTGTCCTTGTTATGATTTGCAGACTTAGAACCCAGAAGCAGACTCGAAACATGGAAATAGTGGTACAATAAGAGTATTTATTGTAGACTGGGAAAAAGGGGAGGTGGATGCTGATGTGGCGATCTTCCAGCAGAAGGCAGTGGGTGGTGAGTAATGGTGGATGTTACAGGCAGAGAGAACAAGTGAGGCTGGTTTGACGTGGCCTGGCAGTGTCTCAGCGAAGAGACAAACTAAAGCCACAGCCGAGACTGTGAAAGTCCTTTGGTGTTTGGGTGGGTGCTGAGGTGTTGCTAGATGGTTGTTAGGTGGGTTTAACGTGGCAAAAACTGCAGAGAGAACAAAGAGTGTTAGGAGGATCTATTGAACGAAATGCAAATAAAATCCAAACCTATGTTTTCATTGGTGTAAGACCTTTTCAGAATGAACCGTTAATTTTTTTTAACCTTATTTAACCGGGTGAGTCTCACTGAGATTAACATCTCTTTTGAGACAGAGACCTGGTCAAGACACAGCATAAAAAAACATAGTTTCCAACATATAAAGACAACAAGTATACACACATAAATAACACAAGCCCCTGTGTTGAATAAGGCAGAATACAACTTTATAAATAGCAACAATGACCAATATTCACCTGCTCCATATCCTTCAGAGTTGAAACAAACTGTATATAAGAAATAAAGGCAGTCAGTTTCAATGAGTTCTGAAGAAGCTTCCAAGCAGCAGGTGCAACAAACATGAAAGCTTTTTAACCTAATTCTGTTCGGACACGGGGGACCAACAAGTGTAGGACGTCCTTCAAACTTAATCCATAATGGCCTCGAGTACTTGTTAAAAAGATACTCAGGTAGGTAGGAGCTAGTCCAAGAAGTGCCTTATAGATAAAACACAGCCAGAGAGGGCCATTGAGCTTTATAGTAAAGGGTACAATGATGTGTCCTATAACTACAGCCAGTGAAAAACCACAATGCACAATTTCAAAATCATCCAATTTATGTAGGCATTGGGCAGAAGTGCTCCTATAAATCAGATAATCTGATATAGGAAGAAAAGTGGCCGTCACCAGGTATTTTCTAGCTCGAATAGATAGGCATGATTTTGATCTGTAAAGAAAGCCAAGCTTTATCTTGAGCTTAGAAACCAGGTTGCTAATATCAGTATTACCTTAGAATGAGCCTCTTCTATCTACAGTACATACACTCTTACCTTGAAGCCAGTGTGTTGCGCCGATATGTTTCTAAATGGACAAACAGCTCATTTCATCACTATGTTGAATACGTATGAAGAAGAAGATTTAGTAAAGTAGTCGTCTGGTTTATTAGAAGTGAGAAAAGAAGAGAAATTTGGACAAATGGAGGCCCACACGAATTATTTAGCACAAGAGCCTACAGAGCGTTTCGGCCACCGTAGCTTCTCCTGCGCGCTTGCAAAGTGAGGGGTGAGCGGTGACTGATGCATTCATGTGGTGTAATCAGAATCTTTTTTTCATCCTTAAATCTTTATTGCCAAAAAGAGAAATAAAGTGTACACGGGACATAAAGAAGTATACAGAACTTTGATTCATGCATAATCACATATTGCATATACATATTTGGCCGACATGTAATTTGTAATATGGTTGTTTTGGTTAATTTGCGCTCTGATAATGTTAGTTAATCCAACACATCTTTGTAGTAGCGTCCATTTTGATTCCACATCCAGACTTAAGAGCACATGAACACACACTGATGCCGGTTTACCGACTTCACAACTCAGGAAATGGGACCATCAGAGGAGCACGTTAATGCACCGTGAGCCACTGGTGGCAATTCACAACCCTCACCACTAGATGCCACTAAAACTTAAACACTGAATCTTTAACTCTTGTGTTGATGGGACCTTAACACTAATTTATTTTTTACTCTTTTGGAGTTAAAATTTAACACTTCTTAACACCGACCAGTGTTAGTCATTCTTAACACTTTTATGTAATGTTAGACATTAACTCTGTCAGAGGATCATTTGTTAACTACACAAGCCCCATAACAATTGAAATGTGTAAATATAGCTCTTCCATATTCCTAAAAAAAACCTTAAAAAATGGACGTTTGGTGTTTGTAAAACATTTGCACCTCAAAGAATTTGATTACATTAAAAAAAATGAACAGATTATGCATGCATGCCGCCCACTAACTCGTTAAACAGGTGTTGGGGTGACTAGTAACAGTATGGCGACATAAGGTTATGGTGGCTCACCATTGCAAAACAACAAGGTGCCTAAAGAGAAATATCAATATAAAATATAACTTTAACAGATACTACTTCATTTGCTTAACAGTGTTAAGAACAAGGTCAAAAACACGGTCCCTAGTTTTGTTGCAGTCGGTGGAGTGCTTTGATGAAGACTCACCTGCTTGCAGCCAACCGGTGTGTGTATACGTGCGGCTGGTATAGCCTTTTCAAATGTTCCGACCGATGTCACATTCTGATAGCGACGGTTTCGCCGGTCAAATGTATTCATTCACTGTGTTACAACCGCCGTTTTGGCCGCTAGTAAAAGTTACTTCAAAGCGCGGGGTACTTCCGGTCGTCTCGGAGGCATTGCGAGGCTACCCAGCCGACGAATCACAGTGCTTACGGTCCATGTCGGCTCGACGTGTAGTTACATTTTGGAGGAGGTGCACGTCAGGCGACGGCATAGCCTCTATGTAGCCCCGTAGCCTACGCCACTACCTACGCCGCCGATTTGACGCAAAAGTATAAATTAAACTTTAAGAGTAAGACGTTTAGTGTTAATATTTACACAATTACACTTACAGGTTTGATTTAGTGACACTTTACACTCGGTTTGGACACCTACTACTTATCAACTGAGAGTCAAATATGAAGGATTTGACTATCCAGAGTATGATTAACTCCGCTGTTTTACTAACACCAAAAATGTAACTCAAAACTCTAATTTTCTCTGCAGGATGGTTACACGAGTGTTGCTTGGTGGTTGTCAAGTTATTCAAGATGATTTGTAAGGAGTTGTAGAGGGTTGCTATGGTTTTGTGGGTTTGTTTTGGAGGACTTTAGCTTGTGGGTAAAAGTTGGTCGATAGTGTGTTGGGTTCGCTGTCTACAATGTTTGAAAGCAGGATGTTTATGGTGTTCAGTGCAGTTGCCAAGGTGTAGCTCTCAGTTTGCTTCAGGACGGATTCTAGGGTCTGGCTAAGTAGCATTTATTTTACATGTAAATCGTAACTTTTAAATATATTTCTTAGGGGGCTGAATTGATGGAACAAGGAAAGGTAAGACGGATCTAGCTTGGGCTCATTAGCTGACCCTACAAGTGTTCACTGACCTTCTAGCTTTAGTTCTCTTAGCTCGAATAGATAGAATTAGGTTCATTAGCTTTAGTTAGTTCTTTAGTTCTCTAATCCAGCTGCCCTTGTTAGGGAGACAACAGTTAGATTGATAAGGTAGAGACAGTAGCTCAGGCGTCAGTCTAGAAGATACCGGTGTTTTCTGGGAATCTGGCAAGGTTGAGTCTTACAAGAATGGATAGTAATAGATTCCAATATGACGTTACATTGGAGTCTAAACATCAGATTTGTTGTTTTAGGTTAAGGCTAGTTAAAGATGACCTAATAGGGAAACCTGCTGCCACAAGAGAGAAACGTAAAAGGGAGCAAAAGATGTTATCCTTCAGATTTGGTGTTGGCATTAGACGTGTTCACATCTTGTATGCTGGCACTGTGTCACCTGGCCGGGCTCAATAAACCATGCTATGTTAAGTCTTCATCAGTCTTCTTCCTCACACCTGAACCTGGCTCACAGTAACTCTCAAACAGTAACAACAGCCGGATTTGTTCTCAGTTTAGCTTAGTGAGATTGTCCTCCTGTCTTGCATCAGTGGCATGTTTCAATCTATTTATTTTGGTCTGTGAAAACCAGAATTTCAAAAACGTTGTGACAATGGATTTCACTGGATTGTATTCATCATTTTAATCTGTATTTTTCTTGTTTTTTATTTCTAAACAAATTGACTCGTGGTTTATGAAATACATTATTTGACTAATACTTTACTTTACTAGGGAACACTTTACATGGATGTTTACTTACATGCATTAAATACAGAATGTGTCAATTTCCAGTGATTAAAAAAAAACAAAAAAAAAAAAACTTTCTAACTGTAGGAATAAATTTAGCAGTCTTTGAAAAAGTTCAGAGTTGAGCTAAAAACACAGCACTCAGTGTAAATATAATGACTTATTTCCATCTCTCAGATGATCTGAGCTGCACAAACAGTGTTTCAGTTAGTCTGGGACACTTCCAGGCTTCATTGTAAACTCAAATTGCCCTTCTTTACCTTCTTTCAAAGCGTCCTTTTTCTTTCTTCACCTCCTTCAGAAA
This sequence comes from Micropterus dolomieu, assembly GCF_021292245.1. Taxonomy (NCBI): domain Eukaryota; kingdom Metazoa; phylum Chordata; class Actinopteri; order Centrarchiformes; family Centrarchidae; genus Micropterus; species Micropterus dolomieu. The sequence goes on along the minus strand of NC_060172.1, from coordinate 599,951 downwards.
CAGCTGTCTTTCTGTTGTATTGTCAGTATAATGTGTCTCTGTGAGAGTCTCTGTTCCTATAATGAGCAGCTTTCCCTTCATGGAGGATTAAAGTCTGACAGAATACAAATAAACAAACAAACAAACAGTGTGTGATGACCCGCTGAGCAGCTCCTGGTTCAATAAAACCTCCATCTTGCAGCCATTTAGCTTGTTTTTCCTTCATCTTCAGTCATTCCACTGACTGTCAGCGCCATAAAGCAAAGACTGTTGGTGTTTATCTGCCAGCTAATCGCTGCTGTGAATCTGAATTTGAACAGGCTTCTGTCTGCAAAACATCTGCCTTTTAACAAGACGCAAACAAAAAGCTTAGACGGTGAGGGCTTGTAATACTCAGAGACTACTGAGGGGGATTTTCTGGCTAACAATAAGGTTTTGAGAAAAGATTTTTGACATGGCTGACAATAAAGCTCGTATATATTCCAAAACCATGATTTCACATGATTTCATAATTGTTATATGATACTGAAAGTCTTGTTAATGTTCTATGATGATAAATTTCATATTATAGTTATATAATGATATTAAAGATCTTATTAATGTTCTATAATGACAATAAATGTCAAATAATTTATATAACAATATTAAATATCTTATCAATGTTCTAAAATGATAATAAATGTCAAATTATAGATATATAATGACAATGAAGATTTTATTTATGTTCTATAGAGACAATACATGTCACATTATAGATATATGTAACGACATTAAAGATCTTGTTAATGTTCTTTTATGATAATAAATGTCAAATTATAGTTATGTAATGATAATAAAGAGCTTGTTTGAATTTTGTTAAATATAAACATCGCTGCTATGCTCTATAATGATAATTACATTTTTTATAATTATATAACATTAATAACATTATCAATAATACAGTGGTACAATAAAAAAGCATAAACATGTATATTTAATAAAGGTAATATTGTCTGACTATAATTGTATTAAAAGTTTTTTTAAAGGATCATCATGTTTATATATATATTTTTTCTTATTGTTAGTAGATCCCATAAAGAGTAATCGAATAATAAGACTAATTGAATTACTAGTAGGATACTTACTGATCTGACAATCTTTTTTTCCTGTTGTGAGCATGCAAGTGCATATAGAAAAAAACGCTGTGCTGTCAAGTTGACATTCTAAAGATACTTTGTTGGGTTATTTTCATATTCTTTATTGAACATGATACTAATGTTCTGAAATGATAATGCCACATTATAAATGTCCGACACTGTGTGCTGAATGCAGCCTTCCTCTCAGGATCAAGTGAGCTAGCAGGAAGTTTTGGGGAATTTGTGGCACTGTCACTAAATCAGGGAGACTATCTTTACTTTTCTATATTGGTATTAAATGTCACATTAACATTCTATAATGACAATAAAGGTCACACTAGTGTGCTATCATGATAATATACTGTAGGTCAGATTAGTTTTTTAAAATCATAAAGGTCACTTATTATTTGATTTTTATGTGGCAGCCATTATTTTAACAAAATAAGTACAGCACCCAAGAGGTGTGGACGAGGGATCAAAGTGTCATAGAGCCAGCAGCAATGCCAGTTTTGGGAGTAACGCGTTACAAAAGTAATGCAATTACAGTAATATATAGCTTTTTTTGCTGTGACGCAGTAATATAACGCATTACTCAAAAAAAATCTGGAATAATATACACATTACAATCTCACTAACACGAGTTACAACGCATTAACACGAAATTAGTTGGTGTTTTGTTTTTTTAATAATAATAATCCGATGGTCGAGATTGTTGGCAGGGTGCAAACTACGGGGGAGCTCGGCTGCTCTTAACAAGACCGTAGCTCCCCTGATGGATCATGGGTAAAGAGATTTCTATAGGCAATGTGTGTTTGTGCTTTACTTTCATCATCAGAGAGGTTGCTGTCAGTGTCGGGAGATTAAAATAATCAATAACTTCCTGCTGCTGTACCTCGTGCGTAAATGCACACAGCGTCTTTCTTAATGGGGAGAAGATTCATGCTATGTTCTCTGCACATCACTCAAACTAAATCCAGTGCGGGCCCATCTAACTATCTGAATAATGTGCCCATTAAATAGCAGAGAAAGTAACTCAAAAGTAGTGTAAAGCATTACAATTCAGAGACAGTAATATTGTAATATAACTAATTACTCTCAAATGACAGTAATCTATAATGTATTAGATATTGGATCATTTGGAAACAATAATATTATTATTCCTGCCTCACAGCAGGAAGGTCGCAGGTTCAAACCCCGGTCGTCCCGGACTTTCTGTGTGGAGTTTGCATGTTCTCCCTGTGTCTGCGTGGCTTCTCTCCGGTTGCTCCCACAGATCCACACACATCCAAAGACATGCGGACTAGGTTAATTGGTAACCCTAAATTGTCCATAGGGTGTTTGTCCATGTGATGGACTGGCGGCCTGTCCAGGGTGTACCCCGCCTTTTGCCCGATGTCAGCTGGGATTGGCTTATTTATCTGACAAACATCAATCTGATCACTAGGAGACTTTAGGGCTGATTTATTCTTTATATTATGTGATATGTACGTACTTCGTGTACTACAAAAATATTATAGAAGAGGTGTTAAGGCTGATTTAAAGCTCTCTTATTCCGCAGCTTTCAAACAGGCTAACTCCTGGCGACCCCCTCGACCTGGGAATCAAAGCCTTCTCAAGGTTAATTTAACCCTTTGATTTATCCTCCTTGCAGAATAAATCTCAGGAGCAAGCTGACTAATGGAATAGGAAAACATTTCTGCTACATCAAATTGATTTTTCCCCCTGCCCCCCCCCCCCCCCCCCCCCCCCCCCTTGAATAGCTTTC
>NC_060172.1:541739-597072 GCF_021292245.1 Micropterus dolomieu | reverse complement strand
TGACTAATGGAATAGGAAAACATTTCTGCTACATCAAATTGATTTTTCCCCCTGCCCCCCCCCCCCCCCATATATATTGAATAGCTTTCTCAAGCCACCAAATATTACTCACATTAAACAAGAAGGTAAAAACCGATGGTAACACAGCGGTGGTGTATGAAGTGCATCCACATCTACTGTCTTATTTCTCAGTCTACAGGCTCCAGTGCTTCAGAAAATCAGCAGCTTTATGACATTGACTTCTCTGATCAGCATATTCTGACTATTGTATCTCGACTATTGAGTGCATTTACATGAGAAGTGTTTCTGAACTCGTTCGTGAAATATCTGGTTATCTTGGTTATTACGTTTGTGGAAGTGAAAGTCATTTCCTGGCAGCTTGAAAATGTGTCATATAGACACCTTGTGCAGAAGTGGGTCCTCAACTAGAAGTTATTGTTTCAGTAGCAGGGACCACAACATCAGCAGATGCGTTTAGATGTTTATTGTTTAAACGAAAAGATGTGTATGCCAGGCTTGACTGGCTATACAGTTTGCTACTGCGTTGTGGGGAAGCTTCAATGAGAAATCCACTATAGCACCAGGGCATGACAGACCCCCTCGTAACCTTACGGAGAGGAAGTAGGAGATGAGGAAATGAGAAAGGTGTGTGGGGAGGGGTGCAGAATACAAGAGCAAAGAAGAGGAGATGGTTAAGGTGGATATTTAAGGAAATTCTGGGAGTGGCATGGTCCTTATTATGCAGCTAAAAAGAAGCAGGGATACAAACATTCAGATTGATTTTAGAAAGTATGGACAGCAAATTGGATCCAAGCCACATTTAGAGATGGTTTGAAATGTGATTCCAATCGGATTTCTACAGATGTCTCAGTGTGGAATCTCAGTAGCGTCTTTTGCGTCACTCGCAACACGACATGACGACGTCAAATCTACATGACCGTTAATGACAGTTCATCAAAGCTGCAAACTGTCAAGTGACGGTGCAGAACTCCTCCGTCGCTCCGGACAAACTCAGCAACGTAGAAGTTTTTGCATCACGACTTGACAGCGCGATTGTTTGGCGAGATGATAGACCTTCCTTACTCGTGCTTCCACATTGGAAAGCCGCATCACCAGCGTACATAGTTATTGATGCCTAGGTCATTACCACAGAAACCCATGCAGATAGGTTGTTCTGGAAACACAAATCCGATGATCTGATGACACATATACACAAATAACAGTGTGGACAGTCTGTCTCAAAGATCCAATTTGAAAAACATATATGATTTTCCTGCAGTCTGAACAACACCTAACAGTAGGGTTGGACAATTAATTGAAAAGTAATCGTTTGTTGAATCCTAATGTTTTTCCCATTGTGTGTGTATATTCCCCTTGAAAACATATTACTGCGTGTGTGTAGTCACGTGACTCCGCCCTGTCCAGTCCTGCTCAGCTTCCAGACCGGAGCGCTAACCACCTTCATTTTCCAGCAGTTGGAGAAGCAACAGACAGACTTTTATAAACAAACACACTGTTGTGACCTACACTGTACATTTACTGCCAGACTGACAACTTTCTATCACTCGCTCTCTCACATTCGCTCTCACCCACACACTGCACTGCCATGCAAAGACCTAACTCCGCTGTTCTTATAACAGCACCTGTCCTTTCAAGAATGATGAGAGGAAGCTAGCCAAGCACTGAGTATTGCCCTAGATGCGAGTGAAAATCATTAGATGGTATTGATATTAATGATTGTGCGAAATTATAGTAGCAATGCTCATTTACTCAGCAGCATTGATCTGCCGATCTTGTTTATTACAGCCATGTATAACGTCAACTACTGACGGAACTGAGCAGAATATACAGTAGAAGGATTTACAAAGCGTATGTTTGCAAATAGTTAAACAATTATACTTCTTAGGTTTTTGATTACTTGAATTTGTATCTCCACCTTGTTGCGGGTGAAGTTTCTCTTCTACTACTTGCTCGGCAATAATGTGCCACTACAGCACATTATTAAAGGGAAGTAGCTCAAATTATGTGGTTGATTTGGGGGGTTAATCTATGTAAATGAGTGTTTGAGAGTTAATAGAACACAGTTGTGCATACATACATGTCATACATACTAATTTTCTTGTGCATGTGAGCAGTTATAATGCAGAGATGTAGCACCGTTTCTTTGCAGGTTGATAAATGAGGCCTTGGGACCTGGGATTGTTAGACCACAGGAAGCCAAATATCCAGGTTCATCTGTGAATGCTGTAGACATCATATGCCTGATATGATCAAACCAAGGAGAGGACTTCATAATCAGAGACTAGGCATATGTTCTCATAGATTAGTTCTGAAGGGAGGCAGGACTTTGTTTCTTTATAGAGGAGGTGTTGTGGATTCACCAGAAGCTGCATGCCGCCTGTGCTGGCTTTTAGCTCATGCTCTGGTTCTTCTGAAATCAACAATCATCTCTTTTGTCTTGTTGACATTGACAGAGAGACCGTTATCCTTGCTTGGGCTCTCGGCTGTCTCACTTTATCACAGCGGTGTCGTCAGCAAAAGTGATGATATGATTGGACAGATGTGTGGCGCTGCAGCCATGGGTCAGCAGTGTTTGTTATGAAGGGAGTAGTGGCTGTCTGAGGTCTGTTGATCTCAAAGTCAAGGACCCACATATGCCGAGAGGAGACTGTGTGCGTGTGTGCTCTCCCGACACTCGTATCAGTTGCTAAACCATCCATCAAATTACCGTGGCAACCGAGCGTCCATCACCCCATCTATCATCCAAGGGCGACAGACGGAGCAACCGAATGCAGTGAGAGATGTCACGGACGAGAGGAGAGATAACAAGAGGAGAGGAGAGGAGGGGGAGTAGGTAAAGAAGAAATGAAGGAAGTGAGGACAAAGAAAATGAGAAGAACAGGAGAGGAAGAAGCAATGGCTAATATTTTGCTCGTGCATTAATCACAAAGTTTGAAAAATGTTCATCTCTGAGTCAAAAATGTTACAGCAGCTTTTGCTATAGCTTTTCTCATGTTGATTGACTGACTTATTTTGTGGTTTGAGAATGAAATGAAAGCTTCAGACGGGTTGCCTCTCTAACTCTGAAAGAGAAACTCGTTCCTGCTGAAAATGAACTGTGTTTTAACAGGAAGAACAGTCATTTTTTATTTACCAACCACATGTGTTGTACTTCCCCCCAGATCTTTAGTTCCACTTTTAATTTTGGATATATTTTCCTGGAAAGCTGCACATTTTGACACTGTTTACATTAGGTATTTTTGCCATTTATGATGAGCTAAAGTAACAAAGTGTTAGTTATTAGTTACTGCTGGACAAAGCTTCACTAGTTGGTTCCAGTCATTACGCTAAGCTAACCCATTGCTGGCTGTACTGCGGCTTTATAGTAAGAGTTGTAAGCATGATTCCCAAAATGTTGAACTATTCCTCTAAAGTGTAAAGTAATGTTGGAGCTATATTTTAATTTATTTTCATGCATCTCTCTGTTAATTATGAGCGAATATGTCAAGGCATGAGAGTAGCAGGGCTGCCGTGTAGCTTGTAAAGCCGTAGTGTACTATTGAGGCCATGGCTGAAAGCGTGGGACATTTAGTGGCTCTGTTTACGGTATTACACAGGCACAGGGAGCATTTATTGGAGGCAACTGTGACTGGTTTGTTTCTCTACAACTGGGAAGTGTGGTCCTCATCCACAACACAAAGTTAGACCCACAACACAGCTCATGGTCTGCGTGTATTCTCAAAGTGGCCAAGGCATTTATTTCCCTTCATTGTAAACAAGCAAGCCTTTATTTCAGACAGATATTAGAGACAGGCCTTTCTTTCTAATTTTCTGTGTTTGATCGCATTTTGGTAAGAAGCCTCCTTGTTTTTTGATCTGCTCCAGTTTGCTGTGATAATTTGCTGCTGCTGCTGTTTGCTGTTAATCTGCTTCACATTAAAAGCTTTCCAGCAGTTCAGGGGGAATAATCCCTTCACCTCCTCGAAAGGATTTTACTGTGAAATATGTGAAGAAAGTGCTGTTTTCATTAAAGATGGCAAAGTATAATTCACAGGATTTAAACACTGAATAGAAATGGTATCTGTGTTAAAAAGAGAAACTCGGAGCAGCAGACTGGTTAGTATTACATGACTCTGTTGAAATTATGCTGAATTTAACATGTGAACCGTATTCAGGTTCAGAAAATGGCAGTTTATACATCTGTTCATATATTTTCTAACCTGCATAGAAGGGCATCACGGAGCTGAAGCAAATCCCAGCATGCACTGGGTAAGAGGCGGGGTACATTGTTCCGCCCGCCCGTCTGTCACAGAGCTAGGAAACATGACAGACAACCTTTTCACATTCACAGCTAGGGGTAATTTAAAGTTTCCACTTCAGCTTACCTGCATGTTTTTGGACTGTAGGAGGAAATCCACACGGTGACGGACAGAACATGCAAAGTCGGTGGGTCGGGTCTAAACCCAGGACCTTCTTCTATGAGGCGACAGGACTAACCACTGAGCGCCCGAGCAGTGCTTTAAGATCGGTTGAAACACCATATTTCAGTCCTAGAAGACATAGTGAATGTGTACATGATGATGCTTTGAAGTGAGAACGTCAGAGGCCCCCACCCTCCACCCGTCCTCATTGAAAAATGTAATGCATCCTGATTTGACTGGAGGCATTTCAGGAATCCTCAGGAGATGATACTCAATTCAGCAGCTCACTGCCAGTCCGCCGAATAAGGCTACGATTTCAATAAAGCCTCCACTTTCTGAACAGATATTCACTCTGCTGGCTGCTGCGCTCTGAGATGAGTTCTGGTGGAGGGAGGAGAATGTGGGGAATAAGAGGAGAAGAGCTTTAAAAAGTTACATTTCTTATTGAAAAATCAGTCCTGCTGGGGGAATATGAGAGGAGAGGAGAGGAGAGGAGCGGAGGAAGACGAAGAGGAGGAGCAGGACTGTGAAGTATTGATACTATTAGCAGAGTTTTACTGTGAGGTGGTTATACATTCATAATATTATTAGTATTTATTGATGTTATATTAGTATTTGTATTAGTGATGATGGCAACTACTGTAGGGTCTGGGTTTGATCTTATATAATGAAATCTGAACCCTTATAGCTTTCTGATTTGTAATCACTGTTGTAGCTGTAATGGCGGAAAAACTGCAGATTCAAGCTTTAGTGGCTGTGCTGAAAATGGGATTAAGAGCATTAGATAAGATACTTTTACACCTTTTTTCCCCACACGCTACTTAGTCTGAATACTGGTATTTCCAAGTAAAGAATTATTTAATTGATCAAAATTCAGATTGATATGATATGCACGGAAGCTTAACTGGGAGATTCTCCTGACAGTAATGTGACATGATTATTTTTCTTGAAACAAACTGTTGAACAAGAACACCGTGATATTTCACAGCGTCTTTGGTACAGACGTGCAGTGAGCATGTTAAGTAGACAACTGCCAAAAGTTTAATTTCAGCCTTAGAGAATTAAGCTGAACAGGCAAAAGTGACTGTCTGTGCCAGCTTAAAATTAGAAACCTGCTACCTGAATGTTTTCCACATCACTTTATGCAAATACATAAAACGTAATAGTCTACAGCCATGTAAGAGGCTCTGTGAGGCTGTACTTAAGCACAGTGGTGCTTATATCTAAATGCTAATGTTCTCACAATGACACTGCTAACATGCTGATGTTTAGCAGGTATAATGTTTATCATGTTTGCCAAAATCATACACAGAATGTCATGGCAATCCACCCAATAGTTGTCGAGCTATTTCAGTAAGAAACAAAATGACAACATCATGGTGGCGCTAGAGGGGAAGAACACTTAAAGAGATCATATTATGCTTTTTGGCCTTTCCCCTTTCCTTTATTATGTTATATGAAGTTAATTTGTGAAATTAGGTTCGGGAGCAGGGTCACGCCTCAACCACACCTCTAATCACCTTACAACCCTATCTATACCTGTGCTGTTCAGCCGGCCCCGTTTGTCTCCGATTGCTCGACCCACCCTCCCTTCCCCTTCCCTTCATCTATTCAGCTTCCCAAACGGTAGCACGCAGTCCGTCATTCAGCAATTGGAACAGCAGCGGACTTGATGAGGCCGGACCCGTCAGCTCTATCTTGAGAAGTCGAAGTTTAAATTACTATATTCCCGCATAAAAAACTCTTAAAACTGCTTTCTGTGACACAATAACAGCAGTATTATAACTTACATTTGTGAATTTTCTCCTCCAACATTTCTGCTTTTTGGTGGCGAAATGCATTCTGGGATACCTGGCTATCCAAAGTCCACGCAAGTCACCTCCGATGCAGGCTTGGTAAAACGGGAGGAGTGAGAACACAGGGTATTTGACTGTACTTGGCTAGATGCCGACTTTTGAACATCCATTCATCTATTCTCACATTCAGTACATTAATTAAACCTTAAAATGATATATTGTTGTGGTGTGTTCCTTGCTATTGAAATATCTTTTTTGTGCAAATAATAGGTTTGCAAAGTGAAAAAGCCCAAAGTCCACCCCAAAGGGAGTTCCCATCTCCCACAGAAAACTCTGCTCCTGAACTGCCTGAAAACAGCTGGATTGTAGTCCAGCCTTTACTTCCGTAAACTATCTGCATCACTTTGTAACACACGTCATAACGCTCTCCTAGCAGCTAGCATGGCACGCCCTCAAAAAAACTGGTGGAGAAACACACTGAGCTGCAGCCCACACACTGAGAAAAGATGTCCACCTGTTGCCTCTCCTCAACCCCACCCTCCCTACTGAATGTTAGCTACCTTCCAGGCAGTCAGTGGACATAAAGTTGGGACTGTGATGTAGAGACAGCGCACAGTTAAAACGCTGCGTACGAAAGATCAGTGTGGTACAAATTAATAACTTACCACTCCGAAACTCTTGCTTCAGTCCAGGTTGTGAAGCTGGCTCAGGAACATGTTCAGCTGTGGTTACTGGCTTGTCAGGACCCGCCCTACTCATCAAATTAAAGTAAGAAGCTTCAAACATTAGCTAAAACGGAGTGTTCAAAACACAGGGTGAAAAGAGGAGCTGCAGCAATGTGCAGTATGACAAAAATATGGTGTTTTTTGAAAATTAAACCATGTAAACCTGTTCTGGTACAACCCCTAAATAAAATTATGAACCTGAAAATGAGCTTAATATGACCTCTTTAAGGAACACGTAACGATTCATCCTCTTGGAACCATGGATTCCTGCGAATCCATATCCATCCAGCCAATAGTTGTTGCAGAGAGTGTCGGAGCTTAATGAATCCTTCAAATGTATGCAATTGCCTGTAAAATGTATTTTATGTTCAGTCTGAACGCAGCTTAATGCTACAAACTTTATTTTCTTCTTTGTTTTTTGTGTGCGCAGTTTACCAGAAGCTTTTTAGATGACACAAACACACTGATACCACGTAGAACCTGATTTATAGGGTGTTCTAAAAGGAGAGTCCAATATGTTTTTACAGTCGTGTGAAAACAGAATTTATTGGATTGGAAGAGAAACTGAGGGAGATGGCAGAGTGACATTACTGGGACAGTAATGTTTATCTGTGTGTGTGTGTGTGTTTGTGAAATGACAGCGGCGATACACCAGCATTACATCAGGGTGTGTGTGTGTGTATGTGTGTGTCCACTCGCTTCCGTCTTAATGTGAAAAATGATATGAGTCGTGTTTGTGTGTGTGTATGTGTGTGTGAGATAGCCAGTCTCTGTCTGTCGTCCTTCAGCTGACAGTGAGGTGGTTTTCCTCTCCAACAGAAAATCATCCAACACACACACACACACACACAGATGTAACTGTGTCCAGGCAGATCTTTTTTTTCCATTTAACTGCATTTCCAAGCATTTTAACCTGATGATGATATCACCACTGCTACACCAGATGCATGTTATCATACCTGATCAGATCATATCGTGCTTTAATTCTCTTCCCCAAAGTAATTGTGTTTACATTCTTTCTCTAACTTGATATAGAGCAAAGATGAGCCGCACATTTTTGCGAGTTACACAACTGGGGTTATATACCAGGTCACATTCCCATTACACCACACCATCCAGGTAAAGTCTGCTCGACGTCCTATCAGTACTGGACTGAATTTTTACTTACTGGACTGAGTCTTTCCTAAACTAGCTCAATGTTGTCGTCATTCTTAACGATCTCTACCGGCTCTGGAAACTTATTGGAGAAAACACAGGCAGACATATCTTAAAGTTCTTGGTTTCTGTTTGCGGTGTCTCTGCTACGTGCTAAAGCTCTGGAGCTGTAACCTCTACAGACATTTAAATCTGTCTTTATCTTTACATAAAAACAAAAGGTATGCATGTTGTGCACTGTAGGCAGCCAATGTTTTTTTACAGAATAATGAACAGATGCTAACAGATGCTAACATGGCTGTAGACTTGCTGACCACTGACACTGGGTGTCTATTGGATCAGGCTCCAGCACTAGCTGGTTTTCTCTTGAAAACTTGCCCAATTGCTTTTATCTCAACAGTTTTTTTTTTGGAGCAGGTGCCTGTCTGAGAATCACTTCAGTTTAAAGAAATCAGTTGGGAGTCACTGGGGTGAAACATTTTTGACAGAGCTGCAGAATCACAAGAGATGAGCAGACTGGTACCACAGTAACAAATACAAAGCTGGTATCAAAGCGAATTAAAAATATCGATTACAAAGTTTTTGTTTAGACTTTTGTTTTCAATGAGGTTGCAGAGGTTTCAAAGGTGGATATAAAATGCTCTTGTGTGTTTTTTCTGCAGGTGAACACTGAGAATCCGACGGCAGCAGGTTTAGTCACGGTTTTTGTTTATTTCCTTTTTGATTTTGAAGTTTTCTGCCTCTGGTCTCCTTGGCTAAGTTTGTTTCCTTTCTACATTATATCATTGTTATTTGCCGTATCTTCTGAGCTGGATTTTGTATTTCATCTGTCACCCGTGCTTGTATTATGTTAATTTCTGATTGTGGATTTTGGATCAGTTGTCGTATGGACGGTCTGACTCACAATGGATGTTAGTTTTATCTTACACTTTGTAAATAAACAACACTAACTGTACCTGTTCTGCCTTAGTGTCCGCGACTAGTTTCCCGACACTCCGGGACACCCCCAATACAGTGAAACTGCACATTTTGGAGTGGCCTTTTATTGTGGGCAGCCTAAGGCACGATGGATGGATTATCTCTGCAAAGGAGAAGCGCTCACTAACACAGATTTAGACAGATTAATGAACAATGTATGAGAGAAATAGGCCTTTTGTGTACATAGAAAAAGTCTTAGATCTTTGAGTTCAGCTCATGATGAATGCAAAAACAAAAGTGTTCGTCATGACCTGAAATTTCTTGTTATACACGGATCAGAGCATTTAGCGGATCAGCACTCGTGTGTTGGTGACGGACAGATGCACTGCATGTACTATAATATGTTTAAGGTTAATTCACTGTTGAAATTAAGCTTTTCTCCAAGCATAAACATTTCTATATTTAAAGACTTCTGACATTTCAACACAGCTAATCCATCCATCGTCAACAGCTTATCCTGCGTACAGGGGGGCTGGAGCCAATCCCAGCTGACATCGGGCGAAAGACAGGGTACACCCTGGACAGGTCCATCGCAGGGCCACACATAGACAAACAACCACTCACAATCACACCTAAGGACAATTTTTTTTAGAGACACCAATTAACCTAGCCTATGTCTTTGGATGGTGGGAGGAAGCCAGAGCACCTGGAGAGAACCCACACAGACACGGGGAGAACATGCAAACTCCACACAGAAAGGCCAGGGCAAACGGGGTTTGAACCCACGACCTTCTTGCTGTGAGGTGACAGTGCTAACCACTGTACCACTGCGCCACCCAAAACACAGCTAATGTGAATTTGAAATAAACAGGAAATAAACCACATGAAAACGTGCTGCACAACATGCAGTGTGACTGATGCTGCAGCAACAGTGCAAGTCTTTGCCCTGCAGAATAATGAGAACACACTCAGCATCTGTGTTGGGAATATTTGACTCCGACTGTGAGAAATATTGGAATCCACTGAAAGTGCAACTTTTATCTTCCTTTAACTATATTACTCTGTGTCTAGAAATCTATGTTTTTGCTGCTTGCAGCTGTGAATCCATTTTTCTTTCTGTAGATTTGAACTAAAACTCAACCTGACTCTATTATTTTGTCTGGTGAGCTGAACACGCTCTCGGCCTGATTCACTTATTCTCTCTGTAGACCTGACCTGCCTAACACGAGCCTCGTTCCATTTCTCTTCCATCTCGGTGTACATTTTGACAAATAACCCTCAAATGTAATTTTGGTCTCTCTACAAATTTGAACTCAACCTGATTGTATTATTTCCCCTGTAGAGTTTAATATAAACTCAGCCCTGTGCTGTTTGTCTTTGTAGATTTGATTGTAAACTCTGACCAATTTAATTTCCTTCTCTAGGCTTAATTCCATTTATTTCTCTGTAGAGCTGAGCATACCCTAATTCAATTTCCCCTCTCCCCTTATCTGTTTTTAAATCCATCTCCATTAAAATCGGCCTGATTCTAACTCTCATTTTCTTTGTCTTTTGTTTTTAGATCCGTCTGTACGCTCGGCCGGATGCGATTTCTAGTGGAGCAGGGGACTATGCCCTCCACATCACCAAGAGGCTTCTTGGATTTTACCAGGACTACTTTAAAGTTCAGTACTCCCTGCCCAAGCTAGGTAAGTTTGCTGACATCTTCCTCTTCCTTTTGAGGTTATTTGGTAGTGTTGTGGCTGAAGGTTTTTGGTTGCATCCCTCTTCCCTACAGCTTGGATCCCTTCAGTGCGATCAGATTCAGTTAAAGACACTGTTTTCCTCTGATGTTTCATTTCCTGTCAGCTTTCATTAAATAAAAAACACACAGTTAACGTTTTATCCCTCTACTGATCCAAATTAGGAAAGAAAAAAACAACCTTCTCTTCCTGGGCTGCCTGAAGTCAGCCAACTCGTTGTCCTTTGTACGACTGCTGTTGGGTTCATCAATTTGTACTCGTATCAGGCAAAGAAAACACTCTCCCTGTGTGTCGGGGGATGTTCACCGTGATTAGGTCTGGGAATTGAACCTCAGTTCATTCTTGAATAGCCGTTTGTGTTCAGACATTAAACACTTGTACGTCTGAGAGTTTGAGTTTATTTACTTAAATGAAAAAAGGATTCTTAATACTGAACAAAGTGAGGTATCAAAGTAAAGACTGCACCTTATTGTACTGAGACTCAGTGCCGACTCTATATCACAAATCTGCTTATTTTATCTTGAGGTAGCTGGTTGCCTAATTAATGAAATGAAACTGAAGACAATGCAAGTGCACTCATGTCTACTGCTGGATTTGTATGGTAGTTGATGCTGATGTTGGTGTAATTTTTAAATGAGGCGTTAAGTTGAAGCACTGAAAGAAGTTGAAGTGGCACTCATAACAAAGGCACTGAACTGTTATCACTGTTGCTGGTTTGTGTGACTGTTCAAGTGAATGTGATTGAAGGAGTTTACATTTCAGCTGAAGTGCAAGCGCTGAAAGGACTTGAAGTGTCATTTGAGACAGTGTGTGTCACTGTCATATTTATTTAGCTTACTCTTAAAAATGTAGTATTTTGTGACTGCACAAACAAAACTTGAAGCACTAAATGAAATTGAACCTGAAGTTGGAGCACTGAAAGAAGTTAAAGTGGCGGTTAAAAATAGAATCACTGAAGGACAGTTGTGTGACCGTTCAAGTGGATGTGATTGAAGGAGTAGAAGTTTCCATTGAAGTGAAAGAACTGCAAGAGGTGTCAAGTGTCACTTGACAAGCAAGCACTAAAAGGAGTTGAGACATAAATGTTACTTATGTCACTATTTCTGTGAAGATTCTCAGTCATCCAGGTAATAGTTATCCAACGAAGGTCAAGGGGCAACTAGACTTGGTTGATACTAGAAGACGTTTCGTCCCTCACCCAAGAGACTTCTTCAGTTCTGAAATGACAAATAGAGAAACGCAGCTATTTAACCTCTGTGGGGTTGTTTGCCAAGATCGTAGATATCGTTGGTTTTTGCTGTTGTTCAGACTTGGCCGTGGGTGGTACGAACGACCATGATGTCGTTACCACAGCCAGGAACACTAACGAACCAGCGGTATCGAAGATCTTGGCTAACGACCCCACAGGGGTTAAATAGCTGAGTTCCCCTACCAATCAGTCAGAACTGAAGAAGTCTCTTGGATGAGGGACGTCTTCTATCTTCAACCAAGTCCAGTTGCTCCTTGACTTGTGTCACTTGTTTTTAGCCTTGTGAGGTAGCTGGTTACATGATTAATTAACAGAAACTATAAAACAAAAAGGTAAAACAGCTTTAGTGATTACTGTAAACTGGTTCAGTTCCATTAATCATCCCTGTTGGCCAATAACCAGAGTTTGTTTGCAATGTCAATAAATGTAAGAAATGTACACAAGATGTAATAGTTTTGAAGCTTGTGTTCCACCAGAGCCTGATGCCCCATCAGTATTATTGAGGCCCAAGTTCCTGCATTGACAATAGAGGTCAAGCTCCTGACTTCTTGAAAAGTGTTGTGGAAAAGTACCTGCAGCAAACAAAAGGACCTATCTGTTGTTGCCTGCAAACTTTTTAGGTCAGCATGCCCTCTTTAGGATGGTTGGTAGGTCCTTTTTATTCTAGTTCCTGTTAGACTTTATTGTATTAATATTAATTAATGTATAGTGCGACATTGGGACACATTTTCCTTTCCAGGCTACAGGTTCATGCAGTAAATCGTTCAGCCTCTCAGCAGTAGTTCTACCTCCCAAAAAAAATTAACACGCAGTTCTGTGTGACCGTATTTGGTGTTTATGCTTCCCTCTTCTTTCTTGTCCAAGTTAATGAATCGTGTCAGAGCAGTTGAATTTCATCTCCCTGTCTTTCTTCTTTCTTCTGTCTTCATAATTGTTTGTGTTTTACACTTCTGTCCTGCCAGAATCAATTAGCTGTGTCACAGCGGTGCATTTTCTTTTTCCTCTCCATGCCCAAATAAGCTAATGTGATCACCGTGGCTCCATATTGTATTTGTCAGGCACTTCCTTCCTGTCCACCTTCATTCATCACATTACAAAAAATCACTTTCAGTCAAAGCTTTCTGGGTTTTTTTTTCTATCTGCTCATATTAGTTTTGACATTTACTTCCCCTTCCTGACCTTTACATTGATATTAGCTATATTAAAAGACCGTTCCATTCTGAGCTAAAGGTGATGTCACATCCTGAGGTTCAGACCAGGCTGCACGAATATATCGGGTGAAAACCACGTCAACTTGTCAAGAACTCAAAGACTCTGGTTTTAACTGGATAACAATGACGTTTTGACATCCTCTAAAGGGCTTTTAAAGGGTTTTAGGAGCCTACTGGAGTTAGGAAATAGACTAAAACCATGTAATCTGTCAGATTGTCTGAGAATGTGAAAATGTCTTACAGTGGAGATGGAATGTTTTCATACAACACCAGAAATGTCTTGACATAATTGG
The DNA here is from genome assembly GCF_021292245.1 of Micropterus dolomieu. Classification (NCBI taxonomy): domain Eukaryota; kingdom Metazoa; phylum Chordata; class Actinopteri; order Centrarchiformes; family Centrarchidae; genus Micropterus; species Micropterus dolomieu. Next base: position 583,562 of record NC_060172.1, on the reverse strand, counting down.
CGGATTGCCATGAAATTTTGTACATTTGTGTTCCCTTCAGGGTGAATTGTATTTACATTTGATCCCTTCATTTTTTATTTAGCACCATCATCAGGTCCATTTATTTGTACAATACTTTGGTTTATGAATAAATAACATTCTCATCAGATTGTATTTTATGTTTTGTGCTAATTAGCAAATGTTAGCATCCTGACATAAGCATTTAGCTCAAAGCACTGCTATCCCTATTTACACCCTCACACAGCCACTAGCATGACTGTAGACTTGTTGTGTTGTCTTTTTTTTTTGCAAGAACAAGTTCTGAAATTTCTGAAATATGATGTTATGCACAAGTCTTTCTCTTGTTGGCAAGATTTTTTTTACTACAGGATCTCTGGGGTCAAAGATTTGCACTTTACCAGATCGAGAAGCAGATGGTTTTGAGAGCCTCAGAGGCGCTCCTGTAATATAATTATGATAATAATATTTATTTATAGAGAAGTTTTCAACACGCAGCTACAGCTACATTAGGCAATCAATGAATTATAAAATCATCATATTTTACAACACAGCAAACAGACCAATTCAAGAATTATACGGCAAAATAAATAAAAAGACAGTTAGAGTAAAATACAAAAAAAAAAAAAACTAAAATCAGGATAAGCTCTTGGATAAAAGTATTTTTCAAGAAGAGATTTCAAAGATGCTGTGGCTTATTCCTTTGGGCGGGTTGTTCCAGAGCCTCAGGGCCCTAACTGTGAAGAGTGTCCCCTCTGGGTTTAGATCGTGACTCTGGAACAGACAAAAGACATCTGCCTGAAGAGCTCAAGCTACGTACAGACTAGTGGTACTAAGTGGTACAAAATATAAGCAAAGTGCAAGGCCACGAAGAGCTTTAAAAGTAATAAATAAGAGCTTTAAATGAGTTCTAAAACATACTGGGAAAGTCTGTAGTCAATCAATAGAGTTTTGAATCGAAGAGGCAGTTGCATAAATCAGGGTGTGAGGAGATAACAGCATGTACAATGATCTCTGTGTTTTAGTTAGATAGTAATTTTTTATATTTCTAAAATGATTAAAAAATACATGACTGAACAAGCCTTGTGGTGTGCAGCTCACGGGTGACATTACTGTCGAAACAAAACCCCAAAAGTAAAACGGTGTGCTTGGAGGGTGTTGGGGTTTACTCTAAAGAAGAGGTTTACTCCTGTGGTGCTTTCTTGGCCAGGGAGATGATCATCTATGATCAACTCTTTTGAAAGTGTCCTGCATGGCTCAGTGAGGGTAGGCAGCAGAGTTCAGGCATCTTTCCATCTTATTGACGATTGATGATTAAAATGGGCAATGCCTTGAGCTGTCAGTTTATTGGTCAGTCTCAGTGATTCTGGTGCAACATGGTTCCTTTTCAATTGCATTGGTTTCCAGGTATGACTATGTGTTAGGGCACACAGGAGGGACTACATCTCCCAGCATGGATAGGTGTGCTTGGTGATCCACAAGGAGTTTATAAAGAAAGTTGATAGGGAAAAGATGTTTGGGTTGCTTAGCGTGCTGCCAACATGGTCCCGAACAGGAGACAGACTCTCAAATGACTGGATGCAGTCATCACAGGGTTACACTGATGTTGTGCCAAACAGTTGTCCCAAAATCCCCAAATGCCCTCCCAGCTCAATATTTTGAAGTTTTGAAACTCAAATTAGCTTCAAATTCAAGTGTGAACTGTGGTAAATACATAAATGCAAAGAGCATAGTCTCCCTGCGTGGATTCTTCTTCTTTGATTAGATTTTCTGTTTTAAATCTATCGTCGGATATGTCTTGTTTTTTTCTGTGTGTGAGTGTGTGTGTCAGCAGTGACTGAATGCATTCTTCCATTATAAATCTGCTTTTGTGTGTTCACCCTATTCATCTACATATTGTGTGTGTATGTGTGTGCGCACATTCATACTGATGTTGACATCAGTCTTTACCACAGCTTGCCTCTTACCCCACCCCACTGCTGCCAGCTCTTTGTGTGTGTGTGTGTGTGTGTGTGTGTGTGTAGTCCCAGAGCCTCAGGGCTCCATCTGTTGTCATGCAGGGCATCGAGCTCCCCTGAGAGAGCGAGAGCGAAATGATGAGCTGAGATACAAATTTAAAGGGACAGAGGGAAAACTGCCCTGTACAGACGGATGAAGCTACAGATCATAACAATAAAGAGTTATAGTCAGAATGATTTCGATTTTCGTCTTGTCAGAGACGAGCCTAAGGTCCACATCCACTATCAAGAGTGGCATGTGATGTGGATCTTCATACCCCTCAGAGGAAACCTAATGATTTTGTTGACCCCCTGACCTTTCCTCGATTGCAACCATCAGGCCAGACAAAAAAACTTTTAAAGCGATTTAACCTGGTACTAACATGCGATCTGTATCTGGATATCTTTCAGTGCAATCGGAATGTTTTTAGATCGGTCATTGTGATCAGATCTTAGCCAGGTGTAAATGACATCTGTTTAGCGTGACTAAGCTCAAGCTGCCTGTCAAAAAGCTACAGACAAGCCTTTGTTCTGTAAAGGAAACTACCACCCATTCTCACCATCACTTCCGGAGACGTTTGGGGTACAGAGCTAACACAAGTGTAAGCAAGCTTCTCTACTGGTTCTGATTACCCTCTTAAATATCCATGTATCCATGTTGAGTTTTTGCAACCAGCGGCACCGGACGTGACCATATTTGGACAAGACGGTGGAGCTAACGGCCGTGTGTGGAGCTAGCTAGCTTGCTTAGCTAGGTGCATCTTTAATTCACGTTAACTGTCATTTTAACAGGGCTGATAACTTTGTCTTGCGAACAACAGGCTTAAAACTAAATGTAAGTGAACAGCCGACTCCTAATAAGCTTTTTCAACCGCGCTGGTTAAATTTACACGGTGCCGAGGGTACGAGACACTCGAGCCTGATTGACAGGTTGCCATGGTAACGACTTATAAATCATAGATAATCCCGCCCTGAAGCATACTCTGCTTTATGGCCAATTTTCCTCTAAATGGGACCATAATTTCCTAAATGAACATCATGCTGTGTTGAAGAAGACTTGAAACTAGTGATTAAGACCATAAACTCATCAGGAAAGTGTTTACTGAGGTAATAAACCAGCTGAGAAGTAGAAACATTTTACCATTTTTTCTAATGGAGCCAGACTTGTTTTTGCAACCAGTAGAGTCGCGACCTGCTGGCCGTTCAGTAGAATCAGGTTTAAGGGACTGCCGCATTGGGTTCACATCTCAAACCGGAAGCTTCCGCTTGGTCTCTCTCCCTCATTTCTTGTAATGTCTCTGCTGTCTGTATTAAAGACTTAAAATGGCCAAAGAGAACTTTTTTGTAAAAGTATCCATATGTTTTTGAAAAGCTAAAAATGTAGGGCCTTAAAAGATGCACTCAGTCTCTGATATTACTGAAAACAAAAGCTTTGACCAAGTTTGATCCTAAGTTTGAGTATAAAGACACTAAGCGCTCCGCCGTGAAAACTTAAACTCACGGATTCATACAGCGGCACATTTTCCTGCTCTATAATGCAACTGTAACGTAACCACTGTCACAGGAAGTCACGTTTTATTTGCAGCATTTGGACAGAGCTGACTAGAGACAGACTTTTTTTTATTAAAAAAGATATATATGTTACCATGTGGGAATCAGCTATAATATGATAAAACATGTTCCTGTCAGTGTGATTTCACCTCATTTAGTAATGCAGCGATAACTGGAACAACCAACTGGTAATCCAGTCATTAATGTGGTGTACTTTTAATAAGGTGAAAATGGCTCTACCACAGGTCACTATGCTCATAATAATAACATCAGCAAAAGTCTGCTAAACATCCCTCTTATAAAAGAGACTGTAAATGTAAAGGGACCTGGTGTGTCATGTGAAATGTGGTCTCATTGTTGCCAAAATATCGAATACACTTTTCTTCCATCTCTATTATTAGTCTTCAATATTTCCAACTGTTCTGCCATGACAATAGTTAGAAAGGAATTACTTTTATCTGCTTGGGGAAGTTGTCTCTTGTTGCAGTATCTAATTTTAGCTAACCTATAGCATAACAGACTTGGCTAAGTTTGAACACACACTGTGGCTGAAACCACGTTTACTGTTGTTTCCCTGCAGCTTTTTCTCATCTTAAACTCAACAAACAGAACAAACAAAATCCTGGCAGGAGAAAATTCTCTCTTGTACATCCCAAATGGAAAGAAGTACACTAGGAGGGCTCGGAATATATTTATCTGTAGCTTAGAAAATTAGAGATGGAGGTGGAGTATACAAATCGGCCCCTTTTTCATTCCTTCCTTCTTTCTTTAGTTCCTCCCCCTTTTTCTTCTTTATTTCATTTTTTAAACTTGCAAACAAAACCCAGAGATACTCGCGCTCCTTCACTTTCTGCAGAAACTCTTTCCCAGCGTGGGAGTTGGTTTTCTTCTCGTTCTTTTCAATCCTGAAGTCGAGATAACTGAAGAAGCGATAACAGGCCTCTCCGGACTTCTGTAGGAATTCATTTGACTGTTCCAGTGGAGCAGAAATCTTGCAGCGGCAGAGTGAGCTGAGGCTCAGGTGATCCGACTGTCAGGAGAATTACACTGAATATCTGAGTGTGTCTGAACGTGTGTGTGAACACGCCAAGTGGACTAATGTGTTCTGTTGAGTTCTGGCTCCATCTGGGATCCACAGAGAGACACAGACAGCACTGCCTGAGGTCCAACAGACACACACATGCGCACACACGCACACAGAAACACGCACCTACATTCCTCTACTTGTGTATCTTTTCATCTTTTCTTTCCGTTCGTCTTTCCCTCTTCTTTGTCTCTCGCTCTTTCTCTCATGCCGTTGCCTCAGGCTGACACACAACAACAGATGGACTGAACTGAAACACACATACTTACACATTAAAACACACATACACACGTGCGCACACACACACACGCACACAGTGAGAGCTCCAGGCCAATCAGCTGTCTGCCTGCTGCTGCCTCAGTGAAGCTGAGAGCTGAGAGTCTCTTCCAGTCAGTCGGTCCATCCACTTCATTCGGAGCTGTTTGAAAGAATTTAGCATTAATATTCAACAAAGTGAGGAAGACAATCTTTTTTAGAGCGCAATGACTTCACAAAGTTTCTTGACAGAGCAAAAAAGGCAGCAATAATAAAAGAAACTGAACCTCTTTTCCACTGCTGAACATCGATTCGCCTTTACAAGCTCACAAAACTTTACTTCAAATTCTAGTGGAGATCCCAAAATGTCCAAACATGTCACACATGTCAGTTTCAATTTGGGGTAAACACAAATAAAATTATGCACAAAACATCTAGAATATTTCCATTTCAAGCAGAAGCTGTAGCCATAAAAACATGTCAGTTTGGATTTAAATATCCCACTAAGGAATTGTGTCGTTTCAATAAAACAACATCTAGCAAAACCCGGAGAAACGGCACCACACTGCACAATTTAAAAAACTAAAGAATCTTTTCTTCTTGACTTCTTACTAAATGAGAGAGAAACATTAAAATGTTCTAACTAGAAACTGAAAACAAGTGTGCTGCTAGTGTTGCTGTAAGTTAGTAAACTCAAATGACTGTCCTACATAGACAAAAATGCTACATTGCTGAAATGATTATGTATAAAGTGAAAGTTTCAAAACCTCTGTTTTAGTCCATAAAATATACAAATCCTTGATTTTTTCCATTACTGGTGATCACTGATGATCATTTTCCATTTTGTTGTGTACATTTTGACATGATACAAATGAGTTTCCTATCAGATCAGCCTGCTCTTGGTGATTTTCTATCCTTTTAAAGGCGCTCTGTCAACATCCACCCTGATGGCTGTTTCTCTGCTGCCGGCACAAAGCACACTGAAAATGAATGAAGATGTTATCGCTGTTATCTACTTCCAAAGTCTTTTAGCAACAATTGCTTTCTATGACCTTACCACTGAAAGGTAATTTGGAGGATGGTCTGTGGTTCAGAGGACAGGATGGATGAACGCTGGGTCTCTTTAGGACACAGTCTCCGTTTCAAAGCAGTTTGGGAAACAGCCAGAGGTGAGGAATTTATTTCCAGCCGTGAGCAAAGTAGAGCCAAAACCATCCAGGACCTCTGAGAGGAGTTTAAAGGGATTATTTCCAAAGTGCTGGAGGACGACAGTCACAGATGAGACTCCGTGTCTCAGATCCTGAGGAGATACTGAGGTGCATTGATTTCACAGAGGAGAGCTGAAAGCCTCTTCAGCTGAGAATACAACATCAGGTTCAGGGTTAACAAGCCGATCACTGCTGTTCAACTAAAACAAAGAGCTGTATAGAATTGTTTGTGGATGTGCTTAAATTGCTTTTCTCTGACAAGCTGTGGGGCCTTGGGATGGGGTGACGCTTCAAAGCCACACAAAACGTCATGGCAGCTGTGGTTGCTAGTAAAATATATCAATCATTGTTGTATCTTTGTCAAAATGGCAATATGTTTAATGTTAATAGCAATATATAACCTGCGGTAAGCCATGATTTTGGTGATTTTGAGTCAAATGAAGTACCAAACTTAACACTCAACTGTTTAACTGTTAACAGCATTTAAATGTTTTGTGATGCATGTTGGAATAAAGTCTTTGAGAGTGAAGACACCTTTAGATGTCTAGGGTGTATATAGTTTGAATTTCAAACTCATTCAGGAATCCTTCCAAGAAATATAACAGCATCAGTCATTCAATTCGAAAAAATCCCAGTTTCCCAGTCGTAATTATGACTTAGAAGTTGACATGAACATGGCAATTAGCAGGTGTAGTAATTATGTTGGGAGCAAAAGAAGGAAGTCAGGTGGCGTTTGTTAGAGAGCGACAAAGTCTGCATGGGGGAGATGGATGAGTCAACAAAACATCAAACAAGGAAAGCCTCTGTTCTTTTCTCAACCGACAGTCAATGTTTGTTTTTTAAGCATGACCACGATGATGACTAAAGTACTGTAATCTTCTAAACTTAATCAAGTGTCCATTTGTTGCTAAACAATACCTTAACTCTGTGTACCTTAACAATAGCGTTATAAGTTATACGACTTTAACCGCCGCTGCAAAATGTCACCATGTCACATGACATTAAAACCTTTTGGGAGCAAGGCGGCTGGAGGCGCCGAGTCCGGTGGCCGCAGTTGCTTTTCTCTGGCTGCACAAAGTTGCCCATCAGGCAAAACATCGGCCATTAATCTCAGCTCACAGTAAGCTCACGCAGGTAGAATGTGTCCGACTTGACGGCGCCGTTTTTATTCCCCGCCCCTGCAGTAACCTTCAGCTCATGTTAGACTATCAAGTCGGCGAAAGTCAGCCCCAGTCATCTCGAACGCACCTAAAATTGGTGGCAATCCCAGTGGCCCCCTCTGGTGAGAGGCATGTGCATAAAAGGCTATATACTATATATATTATGTAACCCCTGGGTTTGAGTTAAAAGGTGCTTAGCAGTATACAAGTGCTGTCATCTGTGGCGGTATTGCTGGAAATTGTTCTGAGTCCCCCTCCTTAAAGGGTAAATTATTATCATAACTATTTAATAATGTATTACATTTAAACAGCAATTTTCATACACAAAAAGCAATAACGGTAGCCTACTGGTCCTACGAGGACCTCCTTCACATCAGGACTAATAACAGGGGTAAATATGGAGAAGTTTGTTGTTTCCTAGCAAAAGTTATAATGGGATCCAAAAAACAAACTGGGATCCAGAGAATGTCTAGTACACTATAGCTTATACTGTTCATTAAGTGTTGCATCAAAGAATGTTCTGTAACTTGAGCTAAAGTTACCAGGAATGTTTTTGTGGAGTAATGTAATTTAATAAAACTATAACTAAGTTACTGAAAAGATTCTGTTACTGAAACAAATAACTAAGTTACAGAAACATACTAAAACATTACATATATACTAAACAAGACATTTTGAAAGCTTGAACATTGCCTTTAAGTGTCTTTTGTTCCAGATTGAATGTGCCCCTCTGACAAAACAACTGGCCCCAGTCTGGCCCCCTCAATAAAATTGGTCTAGAACTACCACTAGTTGTCATATTAGGCTCTTTCACTTTAAGAGGGCAACCTCTGACCCTAAGGAGTGACAGACTATGATGTATATTTTAAGTTGGGCCATTCGTCCATGTACATGTCAATCACGTTTCTAAAATTGTGACTGGTTAAGGGGCGGGACTAACAGGTAGTTTGTCACACAGTTTTGTTTATTGTGTGTTAGAGCAGATAGCTACAGGTTAGCACCATCGCTAACAGCAAGCTAACGTCGTAACAGACCAGAAAAACACCTTTGGCTTCGAGGGAGACTATCCTGTGCGTATCTTCGTAACAGCGGGAGTCATCTGGACGATGTTGTGAAACTGAGCTTAATGTTACTTTGAAGGGTAAACGCCGCTGCTCAACAGGCCTCCATTGAGCTGCTAACAGGTGGAGGAAAACAGCAACAAGCTCAGTGACAGTCGGAGCATAACGTTTATTAAACTCCGTGGAAAATGTGAAACAGCACTGCGGGGCCGCAAGGAGTCGGCGGACGCTCTGAAAAACTTAAGAGTTATCCAGAAGTTTGCCCAGAGGAAAAACCACTGTGCCGCCTTTCTCCTCACGTGAGCCCTCAGCTGTGGTGGGTGAAAGCATCTTTTATCACCCTGACTCTGTGCTGCTCAGTGCATGGGCCAAATTGTTATGCTGGATCTACTGTATTAATACTAGGCTATGTATTAGGGACGCACCGAAAAGAAAATTCTTGGCTTAAACCGAATATAATGAAAAACTTTCCCAAATACCACACAATGTTTTTCACATACTGAGTGTTTCCCACAGGATTGTGAGAGACTATAGTGGGTGGGTCCGAGGCCCGAGAGGGTCCGGTAAAGTAAATTACATGTGTCCATTTACTTTTAATGTATGTTTTATACTTTCAGTATATTTATATACTTATTTCCAACCTGTATCGAAACTTTGTTAAAAACCGGACGTTGTCACATGTGTTCAAGCCCAATCCAATCTGATAAATACTGCTGTATGTGGTTCTTGTATTTTAATGGGTCTTTGGACTTATTAGGCCAAACACCGAAAATGCCTTATTTTGTTGTTGCTATTTTTCGGCCACCAATATGCCAGCTCGCTGCGCTGTATGAATGGTATGGAGCTGGGAAGTGGATATATATTGGCGGACAGTCTTTCTGTTTTGATTGCAGGATCTCTGTGGAAAGAGACTATATGTAACTGCTCTCGGTGGATTAAGCAAGATGCAGAGAGTCTCGACTGATGTCTTTGCAGGAGTTAATTTAGCCTAGTGGCAGAAACTATACTGCCGACTGGTGGACGCCACTGGTATCTGCGTGGAGTGATGTGTTCATGTCTTACGCCATAATCCCAATAAAACGTCTTTTATAAATACAAAAAATACATTCACAATCATTGAAATCAAGACCTTTTAAATGACTCCAAGCGGACAGTTACACTATAGAAAGACTCTGGATCCCTAAAACGTTGTCTGCGCGCGTCATTGTTGACTTCAGTGGTGTTGAGCTCACTGCTCTTTGTTTATGGCCCTGTAGGCTCATTTGTTCTGAGCTTGGTTGTGTCGCTTAAAAATTGCATTCTTAATTTAGTTTTGTGACAGTGGTACTGTAACCTGTGGAAATGCACTCCTCTCTCTCTCCTTAAGTGTTTTGTGGAGCCATGCTGTTTGTTGACATGTTAAAAACACAGTAGCAAGAGAGAGTATTGTAGTTTGGCTGGTATCTATGTTTTGAAATGGTTGGTGCCTCAGCATTTTTCCATACAAATACAACACTGGTCAAATCTGTGGTTAAAAAGTGGGATATTTCAGGAATAACGATCGTTTGTAACAAGAATAACATCAAACTAATGAAATAATATGATAATAAATAATTACACAACTCTATATAGACACACATTGTATATTTCAATTAAACTGTTATTATATAGTCTAATATGAAAGAAAATGTCTATGCTGCTTAATCTCGTGAAGGCTTGTTCCCAGTAAGTGTTTTGTTTCTATGCACTCCGTCAAATAAAAGCTGCAGCCTATTTGTCTTTTTAAGGAAAAGGTCAACTACTGTATTTGAAGAACAATAAATTTCCTAACACATAACGCATTAAAACAGGATTTTATAGAACTCAATGTTAACTGGACTGGTTTTAATCTATGGACCTTAGACAATTAGAAACATTAACTGTAAAATAAGAAACCAAAGTATATCAGTTTGTGATCAACGTGAATTCGTGAAATTCAGTTATGGCTTTAAGTTTTAGTGCGCCACTCCAGGATTTCCAGTGGCCCCATCTGACCATCCTTAGGAAAGTTTTCAGGGAGCACCGCTGCCCAAGCCTTTGTGAGAACAAACACAAACAAACTAAAGGCTTGTCAATCAATACGTGTCAAAAGCCTGTGGGGAGTTGGATGGACTATTACTGATTCCACCACTGCTCTGATTTGGTGATTGATAGGTACCTTTGTTTCTGTGGGGTTTTTTCTCAGTGAGCCAGAGCTTCAGGGGCTAATAAGGCTGCACATAGGCAATGTGCTGAGGTATCATTCAGAGACATTCACAAGGTTGTTTCTTTTATACTTGTACAGGGTAATAATGTATTTTATGAATCCCTCTAACAACAGGAACCGAACAGCTTGTTTGACCTGAGATTTTGGAGGTGTGTGCATCAGATATTCTGCGGGCCTCTTTAACCCTCAGTTACCCACAACAGCATTTTCTGTATCCACAGATACATTGGTGTATATCTTCACAGAACTTTGATTCCAGTGTTAGCCAATGACTGAGCTTTTTTTAAAGGAAATAATCAACAAGAAATGAGGTTTTGGATAGTGTACCATACAGTTTCCTCCTTGACAGAAGCCATATAGCTTTCTCTGTCTGTCTCTCTGTTGATTTGTTGTCCCTTCAGCACTCGACCTGGAAAATCTCTAACTTCTAACTTGATCTTGATCTTCTGTGTGTGTGTGTGTGTGTGTGTGTGTGCATGGCTATTAGTGTCATGTCAACATGAGAACAGAGCTCATTGTGCAAGACACACACACAAACACACTAGCTGTATCTTTAAAAGTACCAATTAGGGACATTTAATCACATACTGTCTGGACGAGTTACACTCATTTCAGAGAGAGACAGAGGACTCAGACTTAATGTGACTCACCCTCCGCTTGTTAACCGACCACAGACAGCTGCAGCCTCAGTGCTGAAATACCTACATTTGATCCACAGTAGACGTGTTTAAGCATCAATTTCAGCTGACTGAATCCATTTAAACAGTTGCAATGAATTTAAATATAATAATATGACACTAAGAGAACACTGACATTTTGGGAAATTATGTCTTTTAGGGTGATTTAAAATGAGTTTTTCTTTTAACTTTCAAAGGAGCTAGATTTACCTTTCTCCCTCTTTCCATGCCTTATGCTAAGCTAAGCTAACCATGTCCTAGACCCATCCTCTCAACTCTTTGTAGAGATTTCTGAAAATGTCAGACTGTTCCCTCAGTTTGAATCTGTTGATCTTGATCAGGAAATGCAGCCACACACTATCCAAATTATTATCAAATAAATCTATTGCATATTGCAGTGGATCTGAAAATCTAATTTCCACGTCACTGATGTGTTGTGTTAATAACAATAACAGACAGTAATTAGGCTACTTTACTTAAAACTTTAAATATTTCTAACATGGATTTATTACAATATTGAGTAATGCAGTATGATAAATTAATATCTTTTGTGTGCATCAATGATTCTGAGAGTGCCCACACTGACAAATATAAGAAGAAGTTAAATTAACTGGAAAAATGTTTGACGTGTTTTAAAGAGAATTTGAGGTTTTTTTTCCAGTTCACTTCGATACAGGCAGGAGTTTCCTAGAGGCAGAAGAGGACAAATGAAATTCTCTCTCTCTCTCTTCCTATGTAACTGAGTGTAACTCATCTGGACAGCCAGTGCACTGATTAAATGTCTCTAATTGGTGCTTTTAAAGACACTGAAACGACAGAGTGTGAAGCTGAAGCAGCTATTTTAGTGTCACTTCAAGACGAGGAGAGAGCTCGTTATGTAACGCTGGCACACATTGGAGTATTCACATACACTCTACACACATACACACTTGTACATTGTGTGTGTGTGTGTGTGTGTGTGTGTGTTTGTAGGTGTGTGCGCTGCTCTTCTGCTGTCAAATCAAAGACAACCATCTGGAAAAATGACAGAAAATAAATGAAAAGACAGTGGATAGAAAGGAGACAATAACCAGCCCGGGAGAGACAGAGATAGAAAGAGATCAGCATTTTCCAAAAGATACACCGTAAGTTACACAGACACCAGTTCACCTGAGGAAACACTGATCGATTACAGTATTGATCGATGGTCTGAGTGGATCCTTCTGTCTCGGCAGTAATGAGGCTTCATGGGGTTTAAAACTAAACTTTTAAAAGACTTTAGTGGACGTCTGCTCGGCTGTGAAGTGTGCAGTCAAAACCTCAACAAACTGGAAGGAAAGTGAGGCTTTGTCCCTTTTTAAAGAGATTACACCAGAGATATTCACAAGTCTTTGAGCTAGAGTCCAAGTCAAGTCTCAAGTCACTCGTGGTTATAACGGATGTTGTATCACCTGCTGCGTTCAATCCAGGCTGCTTATAACACTGCATAGCTATAAGAAATTCTGTAACTGTAACCTGTTTTTCACTTACAGAACACAACCCTGTAATATGCAGTGCAATTAATGACAGCTCTCAAACCCAGTGTAATGTTACCTAAATATATATAGGTTTCATGATCAACAATAAACCTGTAACCTGTAACCTGTTTGCAGGCGAAGTTAATAATTAACGCTGATGGCAGCCAGCGGGATGTAAATTATAATCGACCACCACAAGTTTGGCAAGTAAACAAACACTCGTTCATCTTTACATAACGAACGACAGTCGGAGTTAATGTCCCGTTGGTCGTAGCTAAAGCAAGAAGCAAGCTAACGTTAGATGGCCAATGCTGAGCTAAACATGTTCACTAAACTCAGGTTACTAACCTATTATGCGTTCAGTGCTACTCCGACACGCTCTCAAAAACACCGGTGGAAAAACAGTGAGCTGCAGCACGCAGCTCTCCTCTGCCTTCCAAACACTAGCTACCCTCCAGGCAGTCAGTGGACATGAAGTTGTTCCTGTGATGTAGAGACAGAGCTCAGTTAAAACTTTATGGATGAAAGATACTTTTGTTACAGATTAATAACTCACCACTCTGAAACTCTCGCTCCAGTCCATGTTGCCAAGCTGGTCGGCAACATGTACAGCTGAACCGAAGCTGTTTACCCGCTTCTCACTGACCCGCCCTTCTCTGCTTCTGATTGGCTAGTAGTCCTTAAGTAGGAACTGCGCATGTGCAACTCCCTACAAAGATCATTTAGAGACAAGATGCATCACTCCATAGCTAAAACGAAGCCTTCAACACAGGGTGAAAAGAGGAGCTGCAGCAATGTGTAGTACGACAAAAAACATGGTGTTTTTTGAAAATTAAACCGTGTAAACCTATTCTGGTACAACCCCTAAATAAGATTTTGAACCTGAAAATGAGCATAGTACCACCTCTTTAAGTCGGACTGAAATCCGAGTCTCAAACTCAAGCCCCCATCTCTGGATTACTCTCAGGTAAACTTCACACAAGAAACTAGTTCACAGAATATTGTTTCTAAATATGTTTTTCTGCAACATTTATTCCTTTTACAGTAGCGTTGAGTAATTAAGTAATTCTGTTGGATCACAGTCAAGTTTGTTGAGTGATGGTTAGTTTAGTCCTCTGTTTGTTGATCAGCCACAGTGATCTTTAGAGCTAAAACGATCACTGTTTAAGTTATTCTTAAGATAAAATGTCAAATATTCTGTAGTTCCAGCTTCTCAAATGTAAATTGAGGTGTTTTCTTAGTCATCGGTTGTAGGTAATTGAAATTTGTGTTTGGGACTGATGGTGAGATAAAACAAGACTTTTGAAGACATCACATTCAGCTCTGTAATTGGCCTTTTTCACTCTTTCCTGACATTTTACAGACTAAATAATTAATCGATTAGTCTGTAAAATAATTGACAAAATTATCACAGGTCTTTGTTGCAGCCCTAATTACCTTTATGCACCGATTTTGAGGTTGAAAATGTTGTCTGTACCGTTGTGAAAAATTGTGATCAATACACTTAAATTACAAAAACATTAAAGGAACATTCCACCATTTTGTTTGGTGTATTTATCGCTAACCACTAAAAGCAAATTCCCCGTTTTAATGGAGGTACATTATCAGTGCTCATCTGCTTCCATCTTTTGTGCTAAGCTTGGCTAAACATATTGTAGGCGTGTTTTGTTTGTTTGTGCTGGACACAGAGATGAAACTGACATCCAAATTCTTATCTTTGTAAAATGGCATACAAAAGGATTTCCAAAAATGTCAGACTGTTCCTTTTAAACATGTTTCTTTTCAAAGTACGGAAGAATCTTGCTGTGTTATTTAGGCTAGAGTTTAGCCTTTAAAGTAAAAGTCAATCTGTGGGAATAACTGTTTTATTTATTGTTTCTCATATTTAATAGTTCCCACTTTCTTACATTCATCTCTCAAACAACATGGTCAAAAATTCAACATACTTTTTCCTGCATCCCATTTAAAATATGTGTTTGTTAAGTCATGGTTAGGTTGTTCCTCCTCTACAGTCTGTGAGCTAGTGCTGGCAATCCTCTGATGGCAGAAATGACTCATTCTTCTATTGTCCTGGTTAATTATCTCCATGTAACCATTGTTCTGTGAGATGAACATCTTATATGCCATACTCCCTCCTGATTGGACAGGAGGTGTGTCACAAGCCTGTTAGTGGGCGGGTCTGCAGGTCCACATATAACTTGACGAAAGTATTACCTGTAGGCAGAGGTGTGTTTGTGTGTGAGGTTTCAGGTGTGTGTGTGTCGGTTGGTTAGTTGCCAACTCTCCCTGGCATCAGCACCAAGGTCACCACGCACACGCACGCACACACACTCACGCACACACACTCACGCACACACTCTGAACCCACAGTAGAATTTTTTGGCCTCTCACCGACTTAGTGACCCAACATCTGTTGCCATGGAAACGTCTCTCCCACTCTCTCGATCTCTGCATCCATCTGCTCTCCCTCTGTGTGAAATTCTAATGTTCTTTATTGGCAGACGGAGGCGAAAGCTACTGTGTGTTTCCACAACAGCACAGTTAAAGTTACAGTACTGGAGTTTCCCCTTTCACCTCTGTGTGTGTGTGTGTGTTATATTTTACGTTACAAAGTCTTTTGCAAATGCTCTTGTCACAAGCAGCTCACAGTTAGTGGGTTGCAACCTTATAGGAACAAGCGCTAGATGTTCAATTGACCCTTCGCTAAGCCCCACCCCCGTTAGTTACTGTTGCTAAGTCCGACAAACTGTCGGCGCTGCCACTGTCTATTACTGCACTCCCCGGAGAAATATTATCAAATTAGTTGGAAAAAGTGATCTCAGAAAGAAGACAGTTTTGCAGTTGCATTATACATTTGAAGGTTGTATTCAGGCTTTGAAATTGACTCAAACTGACATGAAAAAAATGAAAGATAGAAGCTAAAGCCTACCGATCACACAGTACAAGTGAACCACCGCATCCCCCGGCGTTGACAAAAGACAACGATATGAACACTGTTCCTGTACAGCTGCTTGGCCTCTATTCATTATTACAATCATTAAAAAGCAGAACAGCAGGGCTTTATTACGTTACATTCAGTAGGAAGTTAGCTAGCGTTAGCTAACTAACATTAACATTAGGAACAATCCACAGCCAACATTTTGCTGCATTTATTTTAGGTTTTGGAAAGAGAATAAATCGTACTTCTCCTTTCAACCTCTCTGAGTAGCGACTGTAACTATTACAAGTGGCCCAGGAAGAGCGTTTGACCATATCTTAGAAAAATACAGCCAAAAAAGCTAGAAAATTACTCTTTTTACATTAGAGTCAATGGAGCGCATCCATTAAAGTGTCTGACCTCAGTTAGAGCGAGTCCCATACTGCGCTGTGATTGGCCAGCTGTGTATACGGGGCGTGGCTTAGCGAAGGGTCAATAGAATTTTATTTATTTACTTAGCGCCAATTCATCCTCCACTAAGCCACACCACGAATATGCAAGCTGGCCAATCAGCCAATCACAGCACAGTATAGGACTTGCTCTAACTAAGGCCCAACACTTTCATGGTGGTTGTCTGTACGTGTTCAGAGTGCTGTGTCCTGATCTCAGTGGGGAGTTTATTCCATCACTCTTTATCACCAGTACTGTACGTAAGTAGGGGCTATATGTAGTTTTTCAATGAGCACACACCTGTTTTCTCCGTTGCTTGCAACAGCCTCTGTTCTGCTTGTTATGTGAAGGAATCGAGTCAGGATGTAGCCCTGCGCGCGCTCACGAGCCTCTCGACGACCAAACCGACAACACCGCAGCTAACAAAATGCAGCCCACTAACACCACAAAACAACTGGCTCCCAACACAACACAGACACCAACATAAACTTCAACATATAGTCTACGTAAGGATAAAAACAACAACAAAGTTTTATGTACTGAAGCCCGTAAGGCCAAACAAAATCAGGCTAACATTAGCTAACACAACCCATATTACTATTCTGTGTACCACCGGTATTATGTCAAAGTGTTGATTTTAACATGCAAGAAATGATGTAACGCTTTAAAGCAAATGTGCAGTGAATTGTTTATTGTGATGCAGGCAGGACCCGGCCGGCTAACATTACATTAGCACGGATCTACCACAGTTTGCTTCATAACGTACAATTTCGATTTATTGTCGTTTTACCGAAACTCTGTTTCTCCACTGTCACAGTCGCTGTAACTTACGTGGCACACAATATATACAATAATGCAACGTAACAGTGCAGGACAACGCCACAGTGGACCCATTCATTACAGTAATGTTAGTTACTGCGGTCTAACTGTTACAAAGTGTGGCAATCTCATTTATAATATGCAGTCTAGCTCACTAACCGTAACGTTATCATCCAATAATGCCTTTAATTTGTGCTGACTTGCTGCACTGTCTAAAAGGTAAAGTTGTGTAAACTCCGGTCAGCTGATTGTTTTCTTCTGTGGATTTTGTGGTGAGGTAAGGGTGAGTGAAGGATCTGACTTTTTGTTTCTTTTTTTATTGCCATATATCTGCCGTTATAAACGGCCGATGCCGATTAAATGCAATTAGCTCATATCGGCCAATAATATCGTCCGGCCGATAAATCAGTCGGGCTCTAGTATTAGCACACAACTGGTAGCAAACTTAAAACTGCACTAGTAGTGGCTGCTGAAAACTACATTTTATCCTCTTAACTACATTTTTGAGGTACACATTTAAAATGTTGCTACTTCTACATCACTACATCTCAGAGGGATTTTACAAACAAAACATGTTGATCATTTCAAATATGATACCATGTTACAGACCAAACTATATAAAGTATATGAAGTAGTTAAAATGTGTTCCACCATGTTAAAGCATCAGTAATTATATTCCAGTAATATGACAAATACTCTCTGAATAGGACCTTTCTGCCCAACAAGTATACTTTTTTTAGTACTTTTTAATACTACTGTATTAGATCACATTTTAGACCAGTGTTTCCTATAATAAAATGGGCCATAAACCCTATACTCGGGGGACTCAACAATATATCCGGACATGTCTCTAAAAGCAAATCCCTGCCACCAGGTTCTGAAACCTGGTGGAAAGAGTGAAACCAGAAGCGTGGAGGCCGTTGTAGCAGCACCTTAATGCCCATGGTGTCGGACATCTATCAGTTATTACACGTGGGTCATGTAGTGTATAAAAACATATAAATTACTTTGCATTAACAGAGCAGTAATATTAACCAGAAGACACACCTCACAGCTGGATATGAAACAAAGGAAGGATCAGGCGTCAGACGGGATGTAAATTTTGAGTGTGAAAGTGCAGAGTAAAGCTGTTTTAGCAGAAATACACATGCTGATGTGTTTAATGTCTGAGCCTTTCAATCGCTGCTGGACTAAAGGAGAGTCTGACAGGATCTGAGAAAAAACAACAACCTTAAGTTTGATGACGGTGCATTTACACTTAATCCAGACGGGTTTTTAGGAGTAAGAGGTTGGGAACTTTCTCAGCCTATAGAGGAGCAACGTTTTCAACCATAGGAACCGTATACTATAATAAACTGACAGATATATTCAGTCCTTCGGTTTGTTCGAAGGTTGTCTTCTCCTGTGATTGAACAGTTTCATTCTGGTTGCTAATCTAATAATAATAATTGGTTATTTAACAGGATTTAGTATTATATTCCCATGATTCCCTTTCCACTTTCAGTCGACTACATGGTGATCAGTGCGTGGAGGCTCATTAGCACAGTAGGAGCGTTAACTCAGTCACTTCTGATTGTGAAGAGTGATTAATGTTCAGTGGTGATTAATAACTCTGATTTACACTCTGTTGGAGATCAGTCAGACACACAAACACACACATATGCAATTACACTAATTTGCATAAATTCCCTGGAAGCCCATCACCACGGGAATATGCTCTCTTTATATAAAGGAAGATCAAATCTAAAAATTTAAACTGGATTGTTAAATTTATCATCATATCATCCCAGTAGCAGTCCACACAACATCTCACTGCACCATATGTCAGCCAAACACAATGATAGCTTATTTAATGTACTGAAGTAATGTTGCAGTATTGTACACACCCATGATCATGACACATTGACTGACAAAATTATCACTGACGAACCTGCTTTAATATTTTATTCCTATTGTACATATGTACTGTTATATTTTACGTATGTACGTACGTATATGTATTTTCTATGGAAATAAGTCATTTCTGGTGTGTTTGGCTGGATCAGTGGTTCCTAATCTTGGAGGAAGGACCTTCATTGGGTCACAAAATAAATCAGATTAATTGATGAAACAGGATAGAAGGGAAAAAGTATTTTCTGGTTTTTACCAGAATTTAGCTTTTATACTGTGAGATACTGGATTCTTTCATGTCTTCAGCAGTTGATTAACTCTTCAAATGGAACAATACAAAAAGGCCGTATCAATTTTCGTATCGGTCTTAATATCAAGGATGTGAAAAACTTTAAAGCACTATAATATCTCAAAGCCTCTCAGTTTGCAGATAGAGGCTTTTGATTTCAAACTCGCTAGATTATCATGACCGCTTAATGAGCCCTATTCACTCTGGAGATGGTGAGGTTCATCCGTCTCACCCTTTATCAGAAACACTGGGTGCATGTGTGTTAGTGTGTCACCACCAACTGCTGCAGCTGATCAGCGTGACTCTCCGGTCTTCCTGGTTGCTGATGTGCCGGCCTGTGGTTGGTCATTAACTGTCCTCTTCCGCGGCTAAACGGACAAATTAGGACACGTGTCACCGACCAAATTAGGACCTGTCACAACCATTGTCGTGACGGTGGGGCCTTAGCGTGTCCTGGAAACGTGTTCTGATTTAGGAAAGAGAACAGAGCAGAGAGGAGGAATTAATCAATTTATTAAAAAATAATGGCATCAAGAGGGTGACAGAGAGAAAGACAGGATTGTAATTTCAGGTTGGAGATTTTTTATTTGAAAGTTGTCAGTTTAAATTCCCATCAATAAGTGATCTTTCACCTTCTGACAGAACAGATGTCACTGGTTTTACTGGCTCAGTACAGATCCAGCCGTTCGCTCTCTGTTTCCGCTTCCTATATTCTGCTTTAATATCGGTTTTGAAATACACACATACATCCTCCCCCTCCCCCGTGTGTGTTAATCAGATCTCTGCAGACTCTTCCTCATGGGACAAACTCTGACAAAACTCACAAAAAGTGAGTATGTGGATATATGGGTAAGAGTATGTGTGTATGTTGGTTTTTGATCAAAAAGAAACCATGTTAGGCTAAAAATATGTGTAATTAATCAGTAACAAATATGTATATTTCGATACATGGGTGCCTGCATGTATGGCCTACATGCAGGAAGTAAAAAGTATATTCTTTGAATGAAAGCAACATACATTCCATTGAAAATCCAACCAACCCAATTAAGGCTAAATAGGTGGAGGCTTTTTAAAGTGTGATACTCTACTGTCTTATCTCCCAGCGTCAACACTCCACAAAGGCATCCCAGTACCAATGGGTAGAAAATAACCCAACAGAAGGGTTGTTTTGACCCAGTAACCCAACAGTAGTAACACAAACACTGGTTAACTAGTCAACCCATATTGCTTCGGTGCTTTATTAACACCACACTGGGTACATTTTTAACCCATACTGCCTCCATTTTATTATTCCTTCAGTTTTGTGCCACACTACTATTAGTTGTGATGAGATAAGGGTATGTGGGTAGCTGCAGTCTGTAGTGTATGGTAAACAACATAAACTACATCATCATCTTTATTTTAACCATGGTTAACCACCATTTACTACAGTACAGTATTTTGTTGCCCGCGGTTATTAATGACTGTGTGATGTGTTATTTTGAGGGGACAGCAAATTTACACTGTGTCACAGTGTCATTTCTTCACAAACCACAAGGACTTGAAATTCACCTTCAGCAAACACTCTGCAGGGAGCTGTTCAGTGCTGCAGGCCTCAGCGATGGGATTTGTTCTATTTAAATAAAGACCAATGGATTTCTTTTAAGACAAATGATAATAATGAACAGTAGGTGGTGTTTGTCTCGAGGCTTGTATCTGAGGTTTGGTGGTTAACCTCAGTGAACGTGTTCAGATCCATGTTAATAAAGACAGAACTGGTTCAGCCTGGAGCTGCACACACACACAGCACTGGACAGCATTTCAGCTGAACACTGGCATTCTCATAATGAGCCTGATCATTAGCCCTAAAGGCTGCTTGGACAAAAGAGGATTAACTTTATAAGTGTATAAAATCACAGTTAATCCTATAATTGTACAGCAGTGATGACATCTTTTTGTGGTCCAACCTGGATGTAGCTCATCGCACTCAGCTTCAAATGACAGATTTTCAGTGGAATTTTTCTTTTTATAAGAAAATAATAAGATGTATGATACTTTAACTTCATATTTGTATTATACTTGTAATATACTATGTAATATTACGTACATCCATCCATCCATCGTCAACCGCTTATCCTGCCTACAGGTCCGCGGGGGGCTGGAGCCAATCCCAGCTGACATTAGACGAAAGGCGTCCATCGCGTCCAGGGCCATAGTGTTATTTGATATGATTTTATTCAAGACACAAAGGTCCATAGAGACAACAAATTATATATATATAAATAAATGTAAAAACAATACAAAACAATTAAGAATGATGTGGATGAAGCATTTTTAGAACATATACAGGCTTCGGGTCCAATGTTTCCAAAAGCAAGATGTATACCTTGTGTCACTCTTAGAAACATAAGGACACAATGATCATATTCTTAGACCCTATCAGTCTGCACATGAATCTATACATAAAATTTCTTAAAACGTTAAGCGTTAAGAGTGGGTACAATGTTAGACACAAACATTTCACTGGCACTACTCCACCTAGGAATTTTAAGCACAATTCTCAGTGCATCATTATAAGCCACTCGAAGTTTTTTCATTTTAAACTCACTAAAATTACACCATAGGTGGGCAGTGTACATTGGAGAGCAATAGGATTCAAAAAGTGAGATTTTAACATCGGGAGTGCACATGTGGAATTTGCGTGCCAGCATGTTTGCCTGACCATACAGTTTACCACACTGACGCTGCACATCATCATCATCACAGAGGTCATCTCTTATCACATGTCCCAGATATTTAACTTTCTTTACAACCTCTAGTGGTTCACCTGCCAATAAGAAAGGATAGACACACTTCATATCCACTTTGGTTCTGGCGATCAGTACTACACTCTTCATTGAGTTAAATTTTATATCAAACTTCAATCCATATTGGGAACATATTCTAAGAAGGTACTGCAGGCCAGCAGTAGAGGGAGACAGTACCACCAAATCATCAGCATAAAGCATATGATTAATGAGACTATCCCCCACCAAGCAGCCAGTTATACTGCCCTTTAACTCCCCAGATAAATTATCCATATACAGATTGAATAGCAACGGAGACAGAATTTCGCCCTGCCGCACTCCATTGGAGACATCACCCCCCACCTGACCAGCACCAAAACTGCAGTATCCTGATTAGGTAAGAGGGGACACCACGCTCACGTAGTTTGCCAAACAGATACCAACAAAAGCCATTGACGCATCCAGGAAACACATAAAGACTGTGCTATTGCGTGATCTGTACCTATGGACAATTTCTTTAAGTGCATAAATACACAGATCAGTTCCATGCTTGTTCTTAAAACCAAACTGATGATCTGTTGACGCTATGTGTTCAGCAAGCCTATCCATAAGGATCCCTTCTAGTACCTTAGATGGTGTACTTGCAAGTGCAGTCGGTCTATAGTTATCCATACTAGTTATCTTACCAGTCTTATTTTTAACTACAGGTACCAGTAGGATAGATAACATGGATCCAGGAAGCCTGCCATGCTTCATAAAACCAGAAAAGCATAGAGCAAGTAAAACTGAAATACTTTGACTTGCGTATTTCAGATGTTCTACTGTTATTCTATCCCGCCCACAGGCTTTGTTCATTTGTCAATAGCATAACATACTTCCTCCGGCCTGATGACTACACCATCACTGTGAGGTATCTCTCCTATATTAAACCCATCGCTCTTCACACAGTTAAAAATGTTCTCAAAGTGTCTCCTCCATAGCTCTGCAATGTTTTCAGGTTCCGTAATGCCATCAATACTATAAGGCAATGGCATTTTGCTGTTATTAACCACTTTCACCTTCTTCCAGAACTCATAAACATTATTAGTTTGCAACTTTCTCGCCATAGAGTTCGCCCTCATAGTCTGCTCATTTCTTTTTATAAAACGCACAGCATATTTGAACCTAGCATTAGACCGTACCTTACGCTCACAGACTGGGCCATGCCTAGGCCTGCCTGCTAAGACCCAACTTCTAAATGCATCTCTTGCCTCCATATGAACAATATGGACATAGTCATTCCACCACTTTACTTCTTATTGGTTCCCTTCCACCAACTAAACAGTTCACAGTTCTATCATACATTACACATAGGTCATTATTGTGACCTACATTCTTACAGCTGCTATCCACACACGTAATTGCATCAACAGGTAACTCAATACTTCTCAAGTGCACATCAGTCAGTAACTTGTAATATTGCAAGTCGTCTTCTGTGGCTGTCTCTATAGACAAGCTCCCATAGACCCTTAATATTTGTGAACATAGAGACAGGAATATGGTCTGCTGTGGCCAAACCATATAGAATCTCAGTCATGTGCATCAGCTGTAGATATACAATGGTCCAACCAAGATGTAGTATGCCAAGCTTCACTCACATGTGTATAGCTATCAGCTGGCAGTAATTCCTTAGTGGACAACATAAACTTGTTATCATTGCAGAATTGTGTCAAGTGTTGACCAAAAAGTTAGTTAGTATCTAAAATATCAGCATTCAGATCCCCCAAGACAAATATGGATGTATATTCACTTTCCCTTATGTAGGACCCTATAAAAGCAAGCTTATTTAAGTACTCATTTTCATTTTTGTGACATTCATATGGAGTGTACACATTTAAGATTATAAAAACATTCTATTTTACTTATTTTATATTTATCTTAAACGTGTATTTTAGTCTTTTCAATGTTTTCTTGCTTGTATTGTTGTCTTTGCACTTGTTGAAGCACTTTGAAAAGTGCTCTACAAATAAAGATTATTATTATTATTATTATAATTTAATTCACTTAATGTGCTCTGCATAATTATGAACAATTCAGCTTCTATGCAACTAGAGTGCATGTGAGTAGGTTGAGGTGAGTTAATGAGGGAGTGAGTGTGTACACTGTATATCTACATGTATATACCATACAACTTTGAATAATAGCCCGGGCTTTTATTTGCTAAAATCACTGAATTGACCCTGCCTATATTTGGGACAGGCGTCCATATGGGACAGGCCTTTAATTCCTTTTGCACAAAACTGAAACTACTATGAAACAGTTTATTCATTTCAAACAGAATAATACTTAATAATGTCAAATACACGTCATTCATTTGATCTAGCTCCGACAGACGGCTTATGTGCTTTTATTTTGAAGTAACATCACAACAACAGGGTGCAGGATGAGATAAGGATGGACTTCTCATGACAGGATTCACAACTTGGATTCATTTTTATGAAAAGCTGGTGGACCGGTGGACCCTTACAGACTAAAGGAATATAAATAATCAAGGAGGACTTAACGAGGCTTCAAAGGTAATGCAGTCATCACTTTTTTTCCTTTCCTCTCTTGTACCAGGCAGGTTACACCGGTAAATCTATAAGAATTAGACTTTGGGGCTCGTTGTTTCCCTTAAATGAACTGAACTATTGTGGAGAATCTAACCGATCTAAGGATGTGTAGCATGTCCATACTGACATATTGACCATATGGTTAAACATCAATATTTGTATTAACGATCTAAGCAGGTTAGAAGCAGCTAAAGCAGCGACCCCGCGGGGTTTAAGAGGTTTTATACATCCAGAGAACTTCTATAAAAACCTGACCAGGCGTTAAATTGAGGCAGGCGTTTATTTGTCAAGATGTGTTCCCACACCAGGCCAGTAAAGGAGATAGGCGGCTATTAGGGACACGGTATGCTCTTTTCTGTCAACATGAAACATATAAATCATAAAAAAGAAAACAATACTTATTGTACTTAGACATTTAATGTTTCTTAACAATATTAGTGTATTAAATGACATTTAATGTCTAATCTAATTGTGCTGCAGATCGTCCAACCTGGATGTTGGCTGCATGGGTTAAAATGGCAGGTGTCCTATGGAAGCTCTGAATTAGATTTTGTTGACTCTTGAAACATTTAACAATCTAATATTTTACTTAACTGTTTGAAAATATTAAATCATAGTCAACAATTGTACGGCAGTGATGAAATCTTTTTATAGTCTGCATGTTGGCCCCACTAAGATTTCCAGTGAAAGTTTTGATTTGGGTTTTTTATTTTCATTTAAGATACTTTACTATATTTTTAGTGGGCCACATCCGTGCAGTTGGTAACACCAGCTGCCAGAGTGTGCAGATCAAATAATACAATACAGAAGGGAAAACATCCCACAGAAATGCCACTGGTACTAAATATCTCAGTTTGAGCATTATTGACAGAAGATATTTTTAGACCACACACAAAAAAATCTCCTCAATATCAGACAGACAAGCTTTGCAGAGTTTAAATGTGTGAAATTTAAATCTGGTTAACAGATTCTGAATAATTAAAAACAGTGACTCCTGTGCCTCACTGGAAATGTGAGCTGTGGTTTTATTTCATTTTTTTTTCTCTTATATCAACCTTTTGCTTTAGAAGAAATGTTATGATTCATAAAAATAGTGCTTTTCTAATTAGCGCTTTTTAGTATCCCCTCAGAAACTTGCCCTGATATTACTTTCAGGTCTTGAATCCAGACCAGCAGATGACGGGTCGTATGTGATTTACCAGTGAGTGTGCTGTTTTGGACTTTTCTTTGTCGTTGCCAAATTACATTTTGGAAAAAAAAAGGTCTAATTACAAGATTAACTTTTCCTGTTGTCCATGTGTGCGTGTGTGTGTGTGTGCACGCGTGTGTGTGTGCACGTGTGTGTGTGTGTGCATGTGTGTGTGTGTGTGCACGTGTGTGTGTGTAATCCTATGAACCAGGCTAATTAATCTACTGTTCATTAGCTCTTTCTGTCTCTCTGCAGTGTTCTTGTTTGAAGTGGATAATTTATTGCTACTGAGGCTGTTTGCATAGACTTCATTAGAATATATGGAGCAATAGATAATTTTACTATTCTGTCTACATGCACATGTCTGTCTGTCTGTCTCTTTCTAAATGCGACCAATGTCATGCTTAACGCGTCTTAGGCTCCAGCCTCACATTTTGATGAAAGGAATTTGAAGTGTCGAACCGTATCAGGAAGCCTCTTTACACCTTTCACACACTCTCTAACACCATTATATTGACACTGGGCCAAAATGTCAGACTGTTGGCCATAGATATGTTAATGAGCATCCAGTGAGCCAACAAATAACATCCTGATTGATATTAAATCTCTTTATAACCAAACAGGAATTGCTCTTTGGGCAGCTGTCCAGTGCTGAAGCTTGGAGGCCGTAGAGATTTTTCATGTTTTTGTATCTCAGACATATTCTGCGATTTAAAATGAGTTTTGTATTGCATTTATTGACGATTGTTTCCACAGTGGTAACATGGATCTATTAAGAGAACTGGATACTGTTTTTCTAGATGGCACCTCATTTATTCCAATAAATGTAGCTCAGTGGGCTCATATGCCAAAAAAGTTAGAGTAAATACTCGCCTCTGAATGGAGTGGAGTAGAAGTATAAAGTAGCAGAAAATGGAAATCAAGAACTCAAGTAAAATACTTTTAGTAAATTCCTTTCAGGGTGGGCAGATATGCAGCATATGTCGAATGTACAGCAATGGCAATAGTAAAATTACACTATGGAGCTTAAGACTGACTGAAACGTCGTGGAAATTGAAAATTCTGTTCTTCTAGTGCAGGTGTGAGTTGGCAGTCAAGTATCAGGACAAGTGAACAACATCAGAATCACAAAAACAAACACACATTAAGAGTTTACCGGGGTTCTCTGACAAGAACATGATTCAGAGAAGACATGAAGCATCTTCCAGGTGTTAACCTGGACCAGAGCAGAGCTTCCTAACTTGCACCATGCCTGACTCTCCGTCCCATTAGGAACCTTTTTTGCTGTTGGCACAAAGACAGGTGACATTAACCCTTTGCCCCCTTCACGTAATGGGTTTTGGTGCAATTATGGAACAATTATTATTATACGTTTTCCAACTAGAACTCAGCAGTGTGGCTTCAAAGTTTATTCAAAAAATAAAAGGGCAAACATTAGTATAAATTATAGATCATTATAACTATAAGCCAGAACTCTGTAGATGTGTAATCAGGACACAATGTGAGCTTGAAAGTTCACCACGCTGCCTTTGTGCTGCCTGTGACACATCCTCTGGATCTGCTGTGATGACGGAGTCGCAGAGACTAAAGATCTGGAGCGCGCTCAGACCGCCACACTAAAGAATTTACACTGGGTCAGCATGAGGCCACAACCCACAAAGACTGACGCTGGGTCCGCCCGAAACGCAGGCAGTTGGTGAGGCAGAGAGCGTGATGGAGGAAACGGAGAAAACAGATGGCAGATTGAAGGAGTGATTTGTTTGACAAAATGTAAAGAGACATCAACAGACGGGGAGGACAGAAGAGGGAGAGAAAGACAGAGAAGAAAAGATGGAAGGCAAAGAAGAGGGAGAGGAAAAAAGAAAACGAGTGAAGCAGATGGAGAAATAACAGCGAAAACAGAAAGAAATGCACAATAAAGACGTTATATAAATACCCCATCTGCTAGTTATTGAGATTCACTTTGCTGAGAGACGGAGATGTTGTCATCCGTCTCTAACACCCTCATTGTTGTACAACTCGTCACACTGGCAGGTGGAGATCTGATGTGGCGGTGGAGCAGCATTCAAACAGCGAGTGGTTACTGCCGCCGCCACCACCACCGCTGTTTCTTACGTAAACATGTGAAGACAAAGAGCCGCCGCTGTCACCTGAGTTTTCTGTCTCTCTGCTGAGCGTGACCATGGAAACCACTGGGTAAATATAATGGAGAAGTTGCTTTTACTGAAATTGTACGACAGCTGTCCACCAGCGATAATGGGTGTCAAGCAACATCAGCTTCTCAGTTGAGTCATCTGCTTTACGCCCACAGCCAGCGTAAAGGATAATAGTTGGCTCAAATTGCTGCCTTGGGTGTCCTAACTTCACTGCCTGTCTCAAACCCACCATAAGCATTGACATTTTATTATTTAAGCACCATTTAAAGAGTGACATTAGGGTTGGGTATTGTTTTAAATTTTACGATACCAGTACCAAAACCAGTACCCTTGGTTCAATTCCCACTGTGAGACATCCACCATTGTGTCCCTGAGCAAGACACAACCCCTAGTTGTTCCAGAGGCGTGCGACCTCTGTCCAGTGACATGTATAGCAATTGTAAGTGGCTTTGGATAAAAGTGTCAGCTAAATGAATAAAATCCAATACCAACAGAGTACTTCATTTGATACCTTGCATAAAATGCCTGTTAAATCCATAGTAGTTGTTGGTTTTTTTCCTTTATTGGTAAACCACAAACCTCCTCCAATAACGACGTCAGAAGTATAAAACAAGAATGGAGTCTGTTTAAACAAGTCACTAAACTACGCTAAAGACTCACAAACAGAGCAAAAGAGAGGCTGCACGTTCAGCCGATTAAACCAACTACACCTGAAGCAGCCGCAGCCGGAGGCTCTGTGAGTAAAATCAGCTGATCGCTGCGGCGCCACAAAAGCGTTTGATTGATGTAATGGAACGATCGATTAATGACAAGTGATGTGAATAGCAAATACAAATGTACAGAGACGTGTTAAATGATACCAGAAGATGAAACCAACGGAAAGCCAAGCTTCTGGTGATAAACTTGCAACAGTGACGAACATGCCTGAGACGCAGCCGAAGGTGAGCGGCTGTTAAAATCACGCATGGACTCGGCGCCTGCAGGCCTTTTTTATAAAGTTTATGGTGCAGGAACATAAGGGGAAAAAAGGGCATGCTCTTCTCTTTCTTTAAGTGTATTGCTTGCGTGTTTGGCTGCAAGCAAAACCATACAAAAAATAATTTTTTCCCACGATCTGGTTACAAAAAGTATCCAATGAAGAACTTGAGATGTTTCTATTCTACTCAATACCGGGCTGTTTCAGTTGATACCATGAATGTATCGCGTATCTATTCCCATCCCTAAGTGATAAACCATTAAAGACAAGAAATTGTATAGTAGTAGTAGTAGTAGTATAGTAATAAGGAATTCTAATAATAGCATAAATAACTGCATTTCCATCCACCTTATATTTTTTCAGTTTACGCATAATAAAAGTGGAAATGGTCAAAAAGTTTTTGTGCTTTGCTGAGGTGGAAAAGTTTGTGTATCGATAAAAGCAAAATGCAACACATTTGTGACTTTTTTTGTCATTCGAGCTTCCACTTCCGTGTAGAGATGAGAAATTAAAGCAGAAAATAAAATAAAAGCAGCTCTGTGTGGAGCATTGAGGAGACGGACCCTGTGATCAGCTCCTTGTCGTCATACATTTTCTTTCCTCTCCCACTTAAGAGCTGAAACCGTGATTCACCACTTTTTTCCATCTATTCTTAATTCAAATAATAAGGACAAAATGTCTTCTAGACCAATGTCCTTCTGAGGATTTTAAGACACTTTAGAAAAACACAATATTCTTTATTCAGACTGTCCCAGATCTATAAAAGAGTTGTAGATGCGTCAAGCAAACTCCCATGACCCCGGGATTATCTGTGTAAAATTAAAGACACCTATCCACATGCTCATTTGGTTATGTTGCTAGAAGGTTGAGTTTTTAACATTAACCACACCGTTCAAGTGGTTTAACTGATAGGAACAAACAAAGGACAGAGAGCAAAAGTAATTAATAAAAAGCAGTTACATCTCTCGTCGTCCAATCAGAAACCAATCCACAGCGTCAGAGGCACAGAAAGGAATATATCAACTGACCGGGCAGCTAATGAGACTAATCAGGTCATTTATATCACGCAATTATACATTTCCAGGTGTTATGATACTTTAGATTAAAGGTCGTCTCTGCTCGGCTGTAAAATGTTTTTTCAGCTTTTATCGCTGCGCACTGATTGGGCGGGTTGGCGGTGAGCCAAGCCAATCTGCCGCCCCCGGTGATCTGATGGTCAATGTCCTCTGAGTCTCCTCTACACACACACACACACACACACACACACACACACACACACACACACACACACGAATATAGATTTTCCACTTGTGCAGCAAGACAGAGATTTTTAGTTTGTTTCAGGACTGACAGCTCCACATCTTCTCCGTCAACTCAGTTTGCATCACTCTTTGTGTGTGTGTGTGTGTGTGTGTGTGTGTGTGTGTGTGTGTGTGTGTGTGTGTACTTCTATCTTTGTGAGAACCAGTCATAGACCTTCACAGGGTTGTTGTTGTTTCAGGCTTGACACTCTGATGGTTAAAGTATAGTGTATATAGTAACTGTTCACTCAGTCCACACCTTTTTAATCAAACATTTTTACAGTACCTTCATTTTTAAATCACGCACGCGGAGCACCACGTTGCTGACGGCTTCCGTTTTTAGAGAGGAACCTCTTTGCTGCATAGCTTCTCGCAGAGCTGAAACAGTCCAATGGAGCGATCATTTACACCTTGAAAACCTGCTGTAGAAAATCAGGCAGATCTGTGTGGTCTGAAAGAGAGGGTCACATTCAGCGCTCAAGTAATATTAGAGTCTGCAAGGTCTACAAACCACTTAATTTGAAGTATGTCTTTTTGGCATTGACCCATAAAGGAAAGTGTTTATGCAAAACAGAAATTTTAAGTCAAGCAAAAGATCCAGTTTTCTTTTTCAGGTATTCAAATGGTAGAATTCCTTACCCGTTTCTATGTCTGATTATTTGGACTCTTACTTTAACAAAACATGCATTTTGAGCCAATTAATCAATAAGTGTGCTTTTTGTAGATACCGGATATTGATATCTGTCTGTAATTTACTGGATACAAATTTTTAACACAAAGCCTGTGTTACAAACTGGAGGTCTGGAGATACCAGGTAGGGAGGCTGTAATGATTTGCAGTTTAACCTATAATAGGCTCTTAAAGTCAGGCTGACATATAGACCAGGGGCCTCATTACAGAAATTACTTATTTAGTTTAGAATGACATTTAGGATTTCTGGTATTACAGAAACATGTTTCCTAACTGCATTTAGGGAAAAATATATATTATCTTAATTCTTTAATAACCAAATTAAAATGTTTTGTTTGTGTGAAACCTGTTAAAGGCCTATTTGGACACAATTATATTTTATAGTTGCCACCAATTAATCTAAATCCACTATATGGCCAAAAGTATATGGATCCACTTTATGTGATTATTGAATATCTTAGTTCAAAGCATGTCATACAGAGGATGTCCCCAAACTTCCCCATACTTACTGACCACATAGTTCATATTTTCATTAAATTTATTGAGCACATTGTTCCGTCCCTGAAGTTGAACCCTTTTGGATTTTAATGGCCTCCTGATCTTTCCTGTAACGCCAACCTCAGGACAAACTTTACATTTTAAGCTCCACTTCTAAGAATAGCTAAACCCATCAGTATGTAATTTATTCTGTACAGCACTTCCATATTATGGGGTGTAATGAACATTTCAGCCTCTAGCAGCACTTGCTGTAGCTGTTTGTTATTTGTGTGTTATAGGATGCTCGCGCTCTCTCTCTTTCTCTCTCTCTCTCTCTGTGGCTGCAGGTTGTCTGGTGGCTGTGAAGGCGTTTTAGCATTCAAAGTCTCTCCTCTGTTCTCTCTTCTTGTGTCTGTTGAATATGGAGCAGCTCTTATCTGAACGAGCTAAAGATAATTGGTGGACAAGTGGAGCTCGACCGCAGAGAGGGAGAGAGGGGAAGAGAGAGAGAGAGAGAGAGGAAGCAAGGAAACGCAGAGACAAAAGTCGGAGTGTGAATGATACTAAAAATGTGAGCATTATGTGGAAATGTAGCTTTATCTGTGATGTAGGTGGCGGAGACAGACCCTTGGGTGCTGCTCCAAAATGTCAAACACTGAGTGACGGGAGACACACAAAGAAAAACACAAACATGAGAGGTAGAAAAACACTCAGATCCTGTACTCAAGTAAAAGTAGCAAGTGCATGATAAAAATAGTCCAAATTCCATTAAACAGTGAGTCCATTAAAATTTCAGAGGGGCATTCCCTCCACAGGAAGAAAACAGCAGTCTGCATCAGGTCTCAGCCAACTCTGTCTTATGTTCTTTTAAAACTAAACAGCACCACAAAATAACATTTAACAAATAGCATTTGTAGGGAAACACTAACACTAACACGATGATGGTTTTCTATTAAAGGTCACGACCAGCTCGTCCGACATGAAAGTTAAAACAAACGAATCCTCGCGCTGAAGCTGGCATAAAAACTGAGTCACTTTCATGTGGCAGATTAATGAAACTAGAGTTCAGAGGATGGCATACAGTATATGTAAGACATCAATTAATGATCTGTCAGACAAAAGACCGTGAAGTACTTTGTCACAAAGCTGAAGAGTTTTGCATTAGTGTTGTTTTAACCATGCAGTATATCTTGCTTGTTAGTTCTTTATTATAAAAGTAAGCTTGTATGTAAAGTCTAAAGCTCTTAATCTATGATCCAATAACAATAAGTTGTTAATCACAACTGCTGTAATATGCACATTTTAAGTGCTGCTTTATGCGTTGTCAGATTTCTAAAACAGAGGCCTTTCATATTTCTAGAGCGTGAAGGAAGTGAGGAGACAGAGGCAAAGACAGAGTGCAGTTAAGTCAACCAGAAATTATTGAATTTAAACAAATGAATGCCTGATTTGTGTTAAGTTTTATTCATGTTATTGATTTAAAATAAAAATATACTGTGTTGATTCAAGATATTTTTTCTGTTACATACATCCATCCATCACAGCCCTGGTGAGAGTAGCTGATAAATGGTAGCTTTTTTCCCACCCACCACAACCTTGGTCTTGACAACTCAAGTTAACCCGACATATTGGCACCACTGTCCTATTTGGCGGCATTGATGCTCACCAAATCAGAAAAGCTGCAGCTTTCGATTGGCGTATCCAGCCCACTGAGTCTGCTTCTGTCTGCTATGATGCAAGGCTACTCGTCACGGCTGATGTGTGTTGCACTTGACATTTTCATGGTTCTGTTTAGACTAGTGGAAGTACTTGATGTTTGGGAAAGATAGTGGTTTTGGAAAAAATGGAAGCAGTCCACTCTGACTTGAGTCACAAAGCATTGACATTTTCAGTATTTAATGAGAGCCGCTATCTTTTCCGAGCCTTAACCAACTCAATCTCACCAACAAACAGGAATGTTGATATTTTGATGATTTTTATTTCTGCAAAACGAAAACAGGTTAAGGGTTTTTAAGGTGCTCACTTTGCACAGTATGAGCATATGGCAACTATAGCATGGTTATGGTTTGACCAAGATTGTGGGTATTGAGATCATTGGTTACGGTTAATAAAAAGGCCAGCGTTAATTGCAGGTCTGTGACAGGACACTGACTTCTGTCTCTTGCCTGAAAGTTGGACAGCCTTGCTTTCCACCTCGTTATATAAAGGGCACAATATTTTTGCCGTGGCACAGAACTCTGGCATTTGATGCAAATTGGGAGGTGAGAGTTTTCCCCAATATGGACGTGAGTCACACTTCCTGGAGTGTTGCCAGTGAGCGTCATCCAGCCAGCATTTGTCCCCAAAAAACATATTTGGCAGTATGAGCAGTATTGTTAGGAGACAGGGTAGGTTACTTTCTTCTCTCTAAGACACCTCGTCCTTTGTTGTTTTTAACACGGGCTGTGAAAAGACAATACAGAAAAAATTCTAGGATTTGGTCTTAAGCCAACAGAGATCCAATCTTTGTCCACGCAAATTCATTAGCGACTAAATTAGTCAGCCTGCCTGTTAACTGCTGACATATGCAAACACACACAAACACACGCACACAGACACACACACACACACACGTCAAGACAGCCAGCACGTGGACCCTGTGAGTCTGTTGTTCGGATACTGATGTATCCAACAGCAGTGACAGCATAATGTTCATCCTGATTCAGCCTTGATTCACTAAAATCCGCAGTAGAACAGAACAGAAGCAATGGAAAAATGTGACAGTGCAGCACTAATCTGGATAGCATTGCGGTGTAATGGTGCCTAATGCAGCCAATTAGTGCAATTAGTGTGTTACTCATGTGTCTCTGACTTGTCAAACACTGACGGGTGCTGCTGGTTTGGAATAACGAACTCTGTTGTAAATCCTCCTGAGGGTAACGGTTAAGGCAGTGGTGGAAAATAATAGTGGCCACACAAAATACTGACACTTTGGGGCCCAATTTAGACATTTTCACTTAGGGGTGTCCTCACTTTTGTTGCCAGCGGTTTAGACATTAATGGCTGTGTGATGTGTTATTTTGAGGGGACAGCAAATTTACACTGTTATACAAGCTGCACACTCACTACTTTACACTGTAGCAACGTGTCATTTCTTCAGTGTTGTCTCATTTTTGTGAGGTACAGCATAGTGGAAATAGAAAATAATGCAAAAGGTAAGGTCACACCTGGCCTGCAGGTCCCATCACCAGTGTAATGATTCGCTGAGCAGGTGCATCAACCTGTTCCCAGCTATTTGTGAAGGATGACTACATTTTGGGTTCACAATACAATATAATCTACCATAGCTACTATACCATTCATCACTAATTTGATGCCCCGCTTGGCAAGCACGCACAGTGACTCAAATCAGACTCTCTCTTGTTGGAATCAGGTATCCAGCAGGTGCATGTAATAAGGACTCTTATTTGTCAAAGGTGCCAGAGATTTCAAAACAGAAAAGTGGTGCTCATGCTCTGAGGAAGGTTTTTCTCAGAGCATGAATGGCTTTAACAGCAAGTCACTTATGCACAAGACAATTAAGGCAATTACTTAATTTAACACAGGTCTACAACAGGCAGCACTCAAAAGGGAAGTAAACGGTCAGGTTGCCACAAACGGCAAGTGAACGGACAGAAAATGCTGCATATAGTTATGAGAATCTGAGAAGAAGTGTTATTAGATTGATGTAAACATTTAGCTGTCTATATATTTATTGATTTATTGTTGTGCCTGTAGCTGAATGACAGTATGTCTTTGCTGTTTAATGATTCTACTGAGAAAGACAGTTGTTGTATTCATAATGGGTCTTCTGATGTTTGGCTGCCACCTGTTTGTCTTCAGCATGAGAACTGATTTTCTCTCTTCTTATCATGAACAATGTGGTCCAACATCAACATAAAATCCTCTGCCGAAGTTACATTTGTTGTCGTTTTTTAATTGAGAGATTTCTGCAATTTTGTTTTTTTTCCTCTGTGGTCTTCTCACTGGTCTGAAGTGGGCGGGGCTCAGTTACAAAAAAAAGGGTAATGTCATGAAACAATCCCAAAAAAAGTTAATCTGAATTTGATGACAGCTGTTGGGTTTGTTTAGTTGCTGTGAAAGAAAGAAAGAAAGAAAGAAAGAACATTCTGAGGAGTGTTGTTGTCTTTATAAATAATCCCTAAAGATGTTTTTATGTATTTGATATCACAGGCAAATACTTAAGTGTGAAACCAACTTATTAAAGAGGTATTTCAGCGAGTATCATACTCTTACATTTTGGCGATTCAAAATCAGTGAGGCAGAGGCTGAAATATCCTGAACGTTTAGCATGGGTCAAGCTCCAACAACACTGGATCCTTCACTTCCCATAATGCACCATGATGACATTGTTCTTTTAGACCCTCCCTGTCTAAAAAACTCCATCAGTTTATTTTTTTTACAACAATTTTGTAACAGCTTTCTGCTCTCTTCTGTTTTTTAGTTCAGGCCCATCCCAAGATAACCCTAACGACATCACTATGACATCATCAGGGTTATTCTCTCTCCTACAGGGAGACGGGGAACAAAATACATTTTATAACTGTTTTAACAGGCTGAGTAGTTTCCACACATGGCCAGTAAACTCACATTTATATCTTCAATCCCCTCAGTTCCCATTTGGATTAGGGGAGGAACTTTGTGGTGCAGTTTTTACTGGACTCAGTTTCACTACAGAGCCATGTAGTTATTTTCATCTCTGACCAAAAGAAAGAGAAATAAAAGAGGTTCAGAATCAAAGTAAAACACCAGAGTAACCACATGAGAGTGACGACAGACAGTGTGAAGTGAATCTAATTTATTTATAATTCTATGTGTGTGTGTTTTGGGACACAAAAACCTCCTGAAGGTTCATTCTGCAGTAAAATGAAACGATTCATTTCGATTTAATTTAAATCTGTCTGTTGAGTATAATGTCTAATTTGCATATCCCACCTTAAACCAAACAGCCTCATTTGCATTTCCCCCTTAAGTTAAACCAATTGCATTTCCATTTCCCTCCAGCCAGCCAATCAGTTCTGCTGTCTGAGCCTCAGTCAAGTGGATAATGAGTTGTCAGCCAATCACATTCAGCCTTGGAGCAGAGGCAGGCACGTGATTGGATGTTGGCTGTGGATGAAGTGTGTGACACAGCTTTGGATTTCTGTTTCCACGGCAACTTATAGTATTTCATAATGTATTTCTTGGGCTGCCAATTATACTCTGTCTGTCACGCTTCGCCTCCTCTTGGCTGTGATTAGTCAGCCATGCCATATGTACTCTTTTAAATTAGTTTTAACCAATTAGAAGGACAGAGCTGATGAGCGGTCGGTGCCGCATTTAATGTTCAGCAGGAAATCCTATTTAAAATTTTCTATTTCGCGGCATAATCAATTTAATTTGCGGGGGCAAAGGAAACCTATACAAATGTTTTTGGGTTGAGTTGAACTCCGGTGAACATTTGTGCCGTGGACCAATAGCATGCTGACCTTTGAAAAAACCTAATATTATGTGTTGAACATGTTGTTCAGTTAGCTCAGTTGCTAAGGTACAGGACTCACAACCCAAGGGTTCTCTTCAACAAATGGATTCTGCAGCGAATGTTTCTCAGATCACAGCATGTGCTGCGCTGTTTTTGTTTTGGTGTTTGATCCACATCCATCAACCTATACTGACGCTTTTGCATTTCCCCTGTGTCTCCAGGCTGAGGACATTTAGGGGAATCGCGTTTTCTGACGGCTTTTTCAGAGGTGTGTCAGGCAGGCTACAGACCCTTTTAATGTCTTTCAGAATTTTTCAAAGTAAAAGCTCCAATATTGCATTGCAGTAAACAAGTTTCTCGCGCTTTTATTTTGTAGGCAAAATCACTAAAGAGGAAGTGATTATGTGAGTAACTGTTGCTGCCATGACTGAGATCTATTTCAGCACCGCTATAAAAGCATTTATTTATTTATATTTTTTGCCGCTATCAAAGCGCCATAATTTGGCAGGGGGCCAGATATTATTGTTGGCAGGCAGTTTTGTCGATGATAATCACAGAGAGAATGAATGTGTTGTCAATGTTTGTCTAAAACTTATCTAATGTGTGGTTTATAATGGACTGTGGTGCAGAAACAGTGACAGTGTTTCACACTTACATTTCCATGTTCTCTGTGGCCAAGTTACAAAAACATATGGTTTTAATTCTGAATAATTAAGTAAATATAATTTCTTAATATAGCTACCTAAAGAAACCTAATTTCTTGATTGGCCACTCTGCTGTCTCAGAAGAGACACCTTTTGTGCTGTGTCAGCCACCGTAGCTGTCCTACCCTCTTTGAAAGGTTAGGGGGCAATGGTAGACTGGACAGATGGTTGCAATTCACAACCCTCACCTCTAGATGCCCCTAAGTCGTACACACTGAACCTTCAAACCTCCTCTGCTGGAGAAGAAATTATAAATGTCTTACTGTATGAATAAACTGAGTTAATTTAGCTATCTGAAAAGCTTTCTAAGTGAAAGCTAATGCTAGTAAACTGGTTTACTATGTTTCGAACGCGTTACAAAAGTAACGCAATTACAGTAATGTATTGCTTTTTTTCGCAGTAATATAAAAATTGGTAATATTACACCCATTACAATCTCAGTAACGTGCGTTACAATGCATTTTAACCTGAAATTAAGTTAAGTTTTGTTTTTTATAATTCACCAACAACAAGAAATGTTTTGGCACCAGAAAAACAAATCCATGACTTTAAAGCCACATTTCCACCAAAAGTGAAAGTCCCCGGATCTCTTTTCAAGGAACTAAAAGGTTCCTTCAGCCCACTGGTGTGTGCGTTTCCACCGTGGTCTAAAGACCTGCGAAGATTAGGCAAATTAACCAGCTGACCCAGGCTGTAGGCCTGCACGCCGTACAAAGTGATGCACAGGCATCATTATTTGTAACCACTATCCATGAGCAATGTTTATAAATAAGCATCAGATTTGATTGGAATATAATGAAAAACTAGAGGCTTTGTTTGACCATTTTTTTTGTGTGTGGGAGTATAATGAAGAGACACACGATAAAGTTTGTTACAAATTTAATAACAAACTGGATGAAGCCGTCAAGTTGATAAAATAACTCCAGCGCAGAGAAAGCAACACAAAAATGAAAATCGGTTTGGAAGGTTAATTGCAACATTTCCACTCACGTCTGTGTCCGTCTAAGCGTCAGAGGGACGCTAAATAAATTATAAAAAGGTTCATTTACCTGATAAACCTATTTGTTTACCCATTATTCTAATGTGTTACGAATAATTAGGCGTTTCCCCTTCCATTGTTTAGCTTTTTTCATCTTGTCATCATATTCATCTATCACACCAGTTCAACCTCTTATGATATTTATTTCCTCTTATTCACAATCGTCAACGTGAATCCAGAATGGTGACGCTACAATCTTGGTAAAAGCAGTCAAAACAGTGGAGAAAACTTAACTCTGCTCGGCCCTGTTAAGACCGTCTAAACAGCGCAGAAAAACGTTCAGCCCTTCTTTGGCCCTGCGTGACCGCACCACAACCCAGACGCCAGACTATGCTACAAATTCTACTTGTTAAGACTTGGTCTGACTATATTTTAGAGTCAAGAAACCAGCTGTTTCAAAAGAAAGTAATATCTGATTCTAGCTTTTAAAGAAGAAGAGATTTTGGGTGAAAAGTGCTGTGTTGATGAATGTGTGTTGACTGTTTGGTTGCTTGTTGCTACAGAGGACACTTTGCCTTTGACCCACAAACTTACTATAAACTACTTAAATGGTTGATGACTCAGATAATGACATAGACCGTATCTGTTGTCACTCTGACAGCTGCTGTTTGGATGATGGATTAAATGTGAGCTGCTTGACGCTCAAAATATGATTATGAATTATGTCTAAACAGGGCTGCTGAGGCCTTTTCACACTACGCTTAAAACAATTTGTCATTTTAAACATTTTGCACACAGAACTGGGGTCTCATTTATAAAACTGTACGTAGAAACCTCACCAAAAGTGTACGTGTGCCCAAAAGCCAATAATGGCGTACGGCAAAAAAATATTCAGATTTACAAAACCGTGCATACGCACATCTGTAAGCAAGTTCCCTTTATAAATCACAATAAACTTGAAATTTGGCGTATGTGAGGGAGCTTCATGTCCGACCCTTCAAACGCCCGTAGTTGCCTGTAAATGGTCAGTGAAACACCCCTCATTAATATTAATAAGTACTGACTGCAGGAAGAAAAGGAGGCAAATTCTGACAGAGAAGCTACAAAATGAGATTTAACTCAGTGTGACACTTGTGTTCCTTTTGGTGAAGCTGAAGCATGTTGTTTGTAAAAATAAAACGTACTTTCACGCAACGCTTGTGCACCGGAGGAAAGGGGGCACTGGAGCTCCGCCCCTTCATAACTGATCTGCAGGACCAGGCCTCCCTCCTGAGTGGTGACGTCGCTGGCTGGAGGGGGACACACAGACGGGATGACACAAGTACTAATTTGGATTCCGCCGTTTGAAAAGAGAGAAAACCAAATACATTTCACTTGTTTAAACATTTATTTAGGCTATAAACAGTCCACTCACTTAACAACGCTGCCGATGAGTTAAAGAAAAATGACTTGTTATAAATGACATTAAAATAGTGTTATTTTTCCATAATGCGTTTTTATAAGCAGCGCATCACATCCACCCGATCCACACGAGTTTTGGCTCGTATTTGCTCGACTGACTCATTAAAATGGACATCAATTTCAATGTAATTTGTCCTCCTGTTCACCTTATTTGAGAATAATTTTCAATGCATGCAAGTATTAATTAATGATTCCAGATTAAACTGTCCAACATATTTGAGGTGTTGTTTTGCAGAAACAGATATGTTTGTGTTTATTACTCTAAATCGTGGTTGTTCTTATGTGCTGCAAATTATGTTTTGTACGTACGCTCCGTTATGAACCTTTATATTATTTTAAAGCTCAGAGCCAGATCAGTTTCTGTGTTGCATAAAAAAAATTTTAAAAAAAACACAATAACAAAAAGCATTTACATAAAACAATTCAAGTCTAAAGCAGGATCCACTCTTTCTGGCAATAAAAAATAAAGTTTGGTTACGCAAACTTCAGTTCATAATGTTTGAGTTTAATTGTCAGCTTGGCTTGTATTTAAATTGACCTTTGCTAGTTGAAGCTGACAAACTGCAGGTGGCCATGTTTTTAAATCCTGGTATGTTTAATGCTGAAGTCAAAAATAACACATTTGCCAAATTTAAACTTCACACCTCTGACTGTAAACCTCAGCAGGAATGATCAGCAATTGGTTTGCTTTTTATATAAGATCGATGAGTTGGGAGAGAGCAACGTAGATGAATTACTCTCTCGCTCTTCCTATTAAAGCACGCACAGACTATTAATTAGAACAAAAGGAGGAAGATCTGCACGCAGATGTCTGTGGGTTTGGGACTTTGTCACATTTCATGATCAGCAGCTGGAAAACTGGGACAAAACTGGGAAACCTAGTGTGTCTGAGTGAGAGAGTTTTTCTGTCTGCAGCAGCTGTTTTTATGTCTCCAGGCAACTACAGACTGTCTCTCTCTTTCTTTCAGTCCTTTTGTTTGACAGTGGTAAACTGGAACAATCAGCCAATAAACCTAATTTTACATTATCAGTTATGTGTTAACAAAATCTGCTGTTAGCCCTGTTCCTTCAAACTGTGTCAAGCTATCTGGAAAAATTCTAATCCTTAATGTTTTCATGAAATCAAACTCTGTATTTGATCCTATTGTCGGCATGTTTTCAGCATTAGCTCTCTAGTTTTTGGTTACCATTGTTTGCCGTTTCAAATAAAAATACAATATTGAGTGACAGAGAAATGGTCCTACGGAAATATATAAAATGTTAAAGTGCAACACATTCCCACTCCCGACTCATCACATATTGATGCTTGGTCCTTTGGCCCTTTGGTATCGATTTTTAACCCCCTGGGTACCCCTTTTGCAACAGTTTTAGACGCTTAGCGCTCCGTGGTCAAGTTAGCAACGCTTAATAAAAATGCAATGTCCAGTTACTTTCAAAATAAAATGCTAGCGTTTGGAAATA
Source organism: Micropterus dolomieu (assembly GCF_021292245.1). Taxonomy (NCBI): domain Eukaryota; kingdom Metazoa; phylum Chordata; class Actinopteri; order Centrarchiformes; family Centrarchidae; genus Micropterus; species Micropterus dolomieu. The sequence goes on along the minus strand of NC_060172.1, from coordinate 542,237 downwards.
TCACCATTTTGAAACGGCATGTTATTAAAGTTGTGAAACGTTGCAATTTGGTTAGTTTTAGGCAACAAAACTTGGTTAAGCTTAGAAAAAGATCATGGTTTGGGTTAAAATAACTATGTACGCCAGTTAACACATAAACTAACTTATATCACTTGCGTAACTTATGCTATTTAAGTTACTTAAACAAAAATATTGTTGACTTTTTGGTTTACACCGGACACAAACAGCACTCTCCGGGTTCAAAGTCCCAACTACCTCCTTACTAAGTCTTTTGTGTTAAATATCATACCTACGTTTACTGTCAAACTGATGCTACAGGGCTTCCCCCACTGCATTTAACTATGATGCTAAAGTTATCCCCAGTGCCTTACAAACTGACGCCGATGGGTCTTGACTAGGGTTGGTCCGATAGACAGCCATTGGCAATGGCTGACAGCTGGTCAATGGTTGAGCAGGCATTGTGATTGTAAAATCCCGCCCCCTGCCAAAAAAAAAAAA
>NC_060172.1:476984-541639 GCF_021292245.1 Micropterus dolomieu | reverse complement strand
GCTTTTTATATAAGATCGATGAGTTGGGAGAGAGCAACGTAGATGAATTACTCTCTCGCTCTTCCTATTAAAGCACGCACAGACTATTAATTAGAACAAAAGGAGGAAGATCTGCACGCAGATGTCTGTGGGTTTGGGACTTTGTCACATTTCATGATCAGCAGCTGGAAAACTGGGACAAAACTGGGAAACCTAGTGTGTCTGAGTGAGAGAGTTTTTCTGTCTGCAGCAGCTGTTTTTATGTCTCCAGGCAACTACAGACTGTCTCTCTCTTTCTTTCAGTCCTTTTGTTTGACAGTGGTAAACTGGAACAATCAGCCAATAAACCTAATTTTACATTATCAGTTATGTGTTAACAAAATCTGCTGTTAGCCCTGTTCCTTCAAACTGTGTCAAGCTATCTGGAAAAATTCTAATCCTTAATGTTTTCATGAAATCAAACTCTGTATTTGATCCTATTGTCGGCATGTTTTCAGCATTAGCTCTCTAGTTTTTGGTTACCATTGTTTGCCGTTTCAAATAAAAATACAATATTGAGTGACAGAGAAATGGTCCTACGGAAATATATAAAATGTTAAAGTGCAACACATTCCCACTCCCGACTCATCACATATTGATGCTTGGTCCTTTGGCCCTTTGGTATCGATTTTTAACCCCCTGGGTACCCCTTTTGCAACAGTTTTAGACGCTTAGCGCTCCGTGGTCAAGTTAGCAACGCTTAATAAAAATGCAATGTCCAGTTACTTTCAAAATAAAATGCTAGCGTTTGGAAATATCACCATTTTGAAACGGCATGTTATTAAAGTTGTGAAACGTTGCAATTTGGTTAGTTTTAGGCAACAAAACTTGGTTAAGCTTAGAAAAAGATCATGGTTTGGGTTAAAATAACTATGTACGCCAGTTAACACATAAACTAACTTATATCACTTGCGTAACTTATGCTATTTAAGTTACTTAAACAAAAATATTGTTGACTTTTTGGTTTACACCGGACACAAACAGCACTCTCCGGGTTCAAAGTCCCAACTACCTCCTTACTAAGTCTTTTGTGTTAAATATCATACCTACGTTTACTGTCAAACTGATGCTACAGGGCTTCCCCCACTGCATTTAACTATGATGCTAAAGTTATCCCCAGTGCCTTACAAACTGACGCCGATGGGTCTTGACTAGGGTTGGTCCGATAGACAGCCATTGGCAATGGCTGACAGCTGGTCAATGGTTGAGCAGGCATTGTGATTGTAAAATCCCGCCCCCTGCCAAAAAAAAAAAATAAAAATAAAACTAAACTGTGTTCACTGCTGCTTTGCCTGGTCCTGCTTGTAAAATATCCACCGCGACCGAGTCTCTCCACTCTGTGCGAGTGAACACATGAGACGACCGCTAGATATTAAGGCTACAGAGAAGTGCATTTCATTTTTAATTCAGTACTTCTGTTTATTAGAAGGAATCTGCTTTAACTTTCATAACAGAAATATAATCCACAATACATTTCACATTGAATTATTTTAATGTCTTGTCTGTGTGAAGATATTTCCAGCCTTCAGGCAGCACAGACCTTAAAACATTTAACACAGCGGGTCTTCATGACTGCCTTCGCTCTGCCAGAGAGATGCATGCTGGGTTAAAGAGGCCATCCGGCGGCCCAAGGAGTCGCAATATGACTTGCATTCCTACCTGATTAACATCCCGTCAGAGCTGACTGACAGCTGCTGCAGAGTTCCGCTTTTAAACACAAAAATCAAACAGTTGACTGAGCTCTGCTCTCTGCTGTGAAGCTGTTTTGGTCTTTGGATCTGTTCAAAGAAAATATTTAATATACGATATGAAGCAGAAAAGAGCAGCAAATCCTCACGTTTGAGAAGCTAGAACCAGAGAATGTTTGGTATCTTAAGCCACGTTGCTTAAAGGGATGGCAGTGTCCGTCAGATGGTCCACCTCCTTGGTTCAGACTGAAACAAAAAAATATTGGTGGGATTGACGTTTGATTAAGTGACTTTGGCGCTCCTTCCTTTAGCGCCACCATCAGGATGACAATGGTGGTTTAAGTGAAATTTCTTTACTATTGAAATGTACTTCAGACATTCATGTTCCGCTCATGATGAATTGTAATAACTTGGGCGATCTGACTTGTCATTTAGCGTCATCATCAGGTCAAAAATGTACCAATTACTTTGGTTTATGACCTGCAGAACTAATGACATTCCAATCAACCTCAGCTGTACTTTGTGTTTCCTGCTAATTCGCAAACATTAACTAAACAAAGATGGTGAATATGTCTATGAAGATTCTCAGTCATCCAGGTCATAGTTATCCAACGAAGGTTAAAACTGGCAGGCTAGCTGAGTTTCCCTGCCAGTCAGTCAGAAATGAAGAAGTCCTTTGGATGAGGGACGAAACGTCTTCGAGTATCTTCAACCAAGTCCAGTTGCCCTTGATTTTTAACCTTCGTTGGATGGTGAATATGGTTAACATACCTGATAAACTTCACCATGTTAGCATTGTTATTGTGAAGATTAACACGCTGACATTAGCATTTCGCTCAAAGAAAAACTGTGCCGGAGTAGCCTACATGCTGCCAGCACGGCTGTAGTGTCACAGGTTTGTGTGTGAGGTAGAGCAGGTTGGTGGACCCAAATGCAAGACACGGAGGCGGACTGGTACAGTTCAGTGATTATTTAATGCAACTAAAGGCGAGCACACGTAGTGGCTGAGCCCAGGGAATCCAAACAAACAAGGTAATCCAACAGAAAAGTCCAGAAACAGGTGTACAATCCAAACAACTGATGGGGAACGTGCAAGCCAAGACTGAGCAGACAACACTACAACACACCGTAATGACCCAACAAAGACTAAACAGAAACACCAGGTGTATATACACAGGGACTAACGAGCAGGGCGAGAGCAACACAGGTGACAGGGATCGAGGTTAACGAGGCACAGGCAGGCAGAGAGAGAGCGAGGGAAAACAGAGAGAACACCTGACAGGCAGACGTGGGGCAAAATGAATAAAAACACATGTTACAAAGAACCTACACAGAACACAGAGTACAGAGCAGACTAAACCAAAATAATGTAAACAAGAACTAGGAGCGAATACTAAAACATGAACTAAGGACCAGGACTAAGAACAAAGACATAGAACTAAAACCCAGACTCTCCAAGAAGACACACAGACAGGATCATGATGACTTGATAAATTAAGTAGAGGATTAATCAGTTAAATGTTGATTATTGTTTCTACTGATTTTGAAAGTATCAGCAGCACTTTGACTTGCAGTGTTCATCAAACAGGAAGTGGGGCTTGATGGCTTTTTTTCTTTAACTAAGTTTTAAATGTTTTCCCTCGGGCAATCTTTAACTTACCACCCCATGCATGCGCACACACACACACACACATTCACACAGTAAGCTGTTTGCTAGGCTGTGATTACAGAGTGAGGATAAATGGAATACAAAATGAGAGGAAAAGTCGCTCAGACAGCTTATAGGCTGCTGTGTGTGTGTGTCTGTGGTTCCCGCCGGAGGAGTGTTTCTACCTTTTGTGTGTTTTGTCTGCTTTACATTTACCGTTACGCTGTCAGTGTGTGTTTCTGTGTGTGTGTTTTACCTATATACTACCTGCCAACAAGAGCAGCAACAATAATCCACAGATCATGTGACGATTGACAGCTGTCAAGCTGCAGTGATGTCATTCTTTGCTCAGATGATTGACAGTTTCAGACTGACAGCGGTCCATGGAGAAACTAAAACAAAATGCACAAACTGAGACTTAAAGTGTTGCCTGGAGGTTTAGGCTCAAGGGGCTATGGTTCACGCAGTAGACTTTGTTGCCCACTCATCAGAAGGACGGCGGTTCAATCCCCGGGTCCTTGAGCAAAATGTTAATCCATTCTGATGAGTGGCGTGCTGGCATCTTTCATGGCAGCCTCCGTCATCAGTGTATGCATGTGTGTGAATGGGGAAAAAAGAAAAGTCACATGGCCAATAAAATCAATAAGATTCATCCTCTGGGGAGTATGAATGTGTAAACTTCATGACAACCTGGCCAGTTTTTAGGATATAACATGACACCATCATAAATGTACCGGTTACTGTACATTTCTTCCCTTCTGTCAGCTCTAATTTGTAGGAAAATATATATATTTTTTACCTCTACATTTTCTCTTTCCCTTCTCCTCTCCTCTTCTTTTTCCAGTTTCTGTTCTGTGCCTCTATAAAAATCAGTTGAGAGAGTGAAAACCTGAATCAAGCTGAGCAAAAGAAAAGAAAATCACCCAGCCAGACGAGGAGTGTGACTGCTTGGTTCAAGTTTAGATCCCATTGTACTGTTGTCTGAACACGTGATCCTTTAACAGTGATGAAGATTGCAGCAGCTGAAATGCCAAAGATGCTGATTTAAAATTTAAATGAGGACCTGAACTCTTCTCGCCCATTTACTGGAGAGAAACACACATTCTTCCTCCTGAAAAACAATCAGGTTTCTATTATAGTAAGAAACCTACTTTTCACCTCAATTCTTTCTTCTCCTCCTACTTTTTAATCAGGTTGCTTCTGTGAAAAGAAACCAATTTCCTGCTCCCCTTGTTTTTATTTTCACTTTTCACTTAAACAACTCAACCTTTCTACTGACTGTGGACCAATTATACATTTTTTCCTTCAGTTTTTAGCTCTGGTTTGGTCTCCACCAACTCCTGAGATAAACATGTGGCCAGGGTTGGGGAATAACGGATTACATGTAACAGCGTTACGTAATCAGGATACAAATATAAATTAACTGTATTCCATTACAGTACAGAAAAAAAAAAGACATAATCAGATTACAGGTACATTTTGGAAAAACTGGGATTACACATAGGGATTTCTTTAAGCAGAAAGTTTCCATGAAACAGAAAGCCCACTGCTATTTGCTGTTTATGCGTTTCCTGTAAAAACCATAGACAGTATATAAGAAGTGGACGTAGTCATCGTGACGTCACCCGTTGGTTTGTGGACTGCCGCTTTGAAGCCTCGAGTTTGGCCGATAGGGTGCCGCCATATTGAGCTTTTACAACCAGCAGTACCGGACGTGACCGTATTTGGACGAGACGGTGGAGCTAATGGCTCTGTGTGGAGCTAGCTAGCTTGCATAGCTAGGTGCCTCTGTAATTCACGTTAACTGTCATTTTAACAGGGCTCATAACTTTGTCTAGCGAACAACAGTCTTAAAACTAAATGTACTCACCAAAGAAAGTGAACAGCTAACCCCTAATAAGCTTTTTCAAATGCGCTGGTTAAACTTAAACAGTGCCGAGTCACTTTAGCCTGATTGACAGGTTTCCATGGTAACAACTTGTTGTTTTCCTCTAAATTATACCATAATTTATGATTATATATATATATATATATATATAAATATCTATCTTGAAAACCTGAACCTGAAAACCTCCAGTGCTTGAGTAAAGGTGTAAACCTAAACACACACTCTGGTGCTCCTAATTCACAATACGGGCAGAGTGAGCTAATTTGACCAGTAGCTGCTGGCTAATTGAACTAATTTGATAGTGGCAGCTAGTTAGCAACAGTTAGCTGACTTGCTACTGCAACAAGTAAAGCAATCAGTCTATCAGGGAACTCGTAAATCACAGAGGAGCCGGGGAACATTGGAGAGAAAAATAGAACATATTTTCCATGAAATTGAATCCAGTTTCCCCAAAATCTGTAAATAGAGTTGTGCTTTTGTACAGTAATCAGTGGTGCCCGGTCCCAAAAACACAATTTTTCAGCAGAGTCACTAAAATTAAGAAGGCTTTTTACTGGACACTAAATAATACAGGCCCCCAATGCAGGATGATTCATCAACATTTTAAAATCGTTTTCCAGGAAATGACACTAAAATATCTTCAAGAATACTTACAAAACAACATTTTTTGTCATTGATGGGCCAGATCCTGCCGTATGACATATAGGCCCAGTAAGGCATATGACATAAAAACATTTAAACATCGATTTTGATTTCATGAGAATGGGAAATTTTATAGGTAGGTAGATTTATTTTGTCAACATAAAAGAGGTTATAAAGTGAAATTGAGTTTGTAACTCTGCTACAGCAGTGCTGAGGATCAATTAGAGTTTAAGAGTCTGATAGCCTGGGGGGGAAAGCTGCTCTGTAGTCTGGTGGTGTGGCAGCAGAAACTCCTGTATCTCTTCCCAGAAGGCCGCAGGGTGAACAGGCTGTGGCTGGGGTGGGTACTGTACTTTAGTATCCTTTGGGCTCTGCGTAGCCACCTCACCGATATCACTGATGCTCAGAACATGGGTACCAATGATCTTCTGAGCAGTTTGAATCACCCGCTGCCTATAATTGTATGTTTCTATAATCCACTAAGCAGACAAGGCATCTTTGATACTCTCGTCTTTATTTGCGTATTTGGTATTGAAATAATCCAAAAGTAACTAAAAGTAATCAGGTTACATTACTTTTATTTTATGGTACTTGGATTACATTTTTTAACAAGTAATTAGTAATTGTACTGGATCTGGATTACATTTTTAAAGTAATCCTCCCAAACCTGTATGTGGCTCTTTAGCTGCTAAATATTCTACTTTCTTCACCCGCTAGTCTCTTAACTGTGTCTGTCTGCAGATTTTTAGAGACCAAAACAATGATCGTGTTGAAAAATCAAAAGAGGCCAAAAGAGGCCAAAAACATTTGCAGAGCGGCAGAGTTGGTTTGTCACTACAAATGTCACTTTTCAAACAGAGTAATTTGTTTCACTGTTTGTATAAAATATTCACAATTGCGGTCAGAACAATCAGCAACTCCTCTTCTTCTCTGTCTAATAAATAAGTCAAATCAGATCAAACATACGTCATTCACTGCTGGAAAGACTGCAAATTGATTTTCTCAGCATGCTGTGAGGATAAACACTCATAAAGGACTTTCACACCAGAGACCTGGTTTAAGTCTTGCATAGTTTTAGGCTTCTAGGCCTGAGAAGGTTTTGGGTGGTATGGAAAACAAATTTAATATTTTGTCAGGGAATGTTTTGCAGACACGTATGGACTTTGCAGAAATGTTTATGTGGATAAAAAAACATGATCCGACATCAAGTAAAAAACTTATTTGTTGTTTGTAAATAAACAGCGTATTAATGCATTTTCTGGAGAAATAGTTGAAACAGGAGCTACAAGAAGCCAGAACAACACGACATTATAAAATAAAATAAATGTATCCAACAAGGCTAAAAAAAAAAATGGGGCTCAGGTGAAGCCCACAGCTAACTCAGTCACTCCAGTAAAACATTACACCTAATTATTGCAACAGCCAAAGCATGATGGGGACATGATAAAGGCTTAAACATGTTAAATCAACATGTTACAACATCTCTGACACTGAGTGTTCATCTATATTTTCTGTGTGTGTTGAAAACCTGTGGACATACATGCTAAAAACTCGCTTTTAAACTACAGCTTATATACCAAAAGTGTTTAAGTATCCTGACTTATACTAAGCACTTGTGCCAGCAGCTCTTGGGGCTGCTGTGGCTGAGGAGAAGCTTGGCGGTTCGATTCCCCGCTCCGTTTGAGCGCTGGGGTGAACGTGACGTATGTGTAAAAGCGCTTTGAGTGGTCAGAAGACTAGAAAGGCACTATACAAATACAGACAATTACTCTCTTACAGCATGCCGGCTCACAATGACAATGTTCACAATCATTATTAAATGTTTTAGCATGCTAACGTGCAAATTAGCACTAAACAGAAAGTATAGCTGAGGCTGATGGGAACGCCATTAGTTCTGCAGGTATTTGGTCATAAACCAAAATGCTGGACAAAGTAAAATGTTGACCTGATGATGGCCCTAGATAAAGATATCCGGATCACCAAATTTCATGTTGATCCATCAAATATTTGTTGAGATATTACAGTCTGGTGGAAGTCTGGAAGTGGTAGCACGACTTCAGCCATCCTTAGAGCCTAAAAATAATATCTGGCCAACAACAGCAACAGGTGTACAGGGTTAAGTTAAATTTCCTGTAAGGACAAGGAAATTATACCTCTGAAAAAATAGTCACATAACTTTGTTGTGTCTTTATATTCAGCTGAGCTTTCAATATGTGAGTACACTCAATACCACTTGTTTTATGACTTTTACTCAAACTCTCAGTGGATGACTTTCACTTTGACTTGACTATTTGCCCAGCGAGGTAATTCTACTTTTGCTGAGGTTTGACATTTAATTACTTCCTCACCACTCTAATAAATCTTCTCTACTGAAGGTAAACTCCTTCTTGGGCTTCGCTCTCCTCCTTCCCGCTTATTCAAAGTTTCTCAGCTCAAAGGAATCCTTCTCTCTTCGCCTCCGTCCTCATTCTACTCTATTGCTTGTTTTCTTTCTTCGTATCTTTCCTCATCTCTCTGTCTGGCTGCTTCTCTCTCTCATACAGATATATGTAGAGTTATATCTGAAGACTCTGTAGATCCATGTTGTGGGGATAAAAGGATTCTTTGGCAGGTTGTTAAAATGACTCATGAGTTTAATTTTAACCCAAAATGGGATCTGCGCTGATGCCGGCAGTCATTTTGTCAGAGCGACCATCGCTTTTTATTATAATGGTGGCGACTCGTTGAATGAAGCTGACTGGGAGTTTATTAATGGAGGAACACATCCAGCATGTGTTGAAAAGCTATAATGTGTGTGTGCTTTCCAGACTTGTTGGCTGTGCCCAAACATCCCTACGCCGCCATGGAGAACTGGGGGCTGAGCGTCTTCGTGGAGCAGAAGATCCTGTTGGACGCTGAGGTGTCGTCGTCGTCCTATCAGATGGAGCTGACCATGGTCGTCGTCCACGAAATCTGCCACCAGGTAGGGAAATATAACCACTAGGTCTGTACGATTTGGAGAAAAGGTTATATTGTGATTTTTGTGGACAATATTGCGATTCGATTATATGGAATTCAATTCAACTTTATTATCCGTTAGCAACTTGGTCTCCAATATGTTAAAGCTAAATATTAACTTGTCAATAATCATATTGTTCAACATTTAATGATTTGCTGTAGCACGTCAAACTTTTTCTAATGTCCCGTCCCATCCAGGCTGTGATTGGTCAGTTGACGAGAAGTGACTGACGTCGGCTTTATGAAAAGTTGAAAAACAAAAGGCAGCAACACAGCTAACGTTAACTGGCCAGCAATCCAAAACCAAACCTTCTTTATCCCAGTTTTCTTCTGTCTGACCGCTTCAGCTGCTGACGACACGTAACGTTTCTGTAACTGTGTCTGTGACAGAGCGACCAGCCCACCGGCATTTCTTTTGGATATGTTTTGAACAATTAAAGGCGGGGCTCACTGCACATAAATTACTTTTTGTGGTTTGTACTTCAGACAGAAGTGTGCAGACTGCAGTGCAAACTGAGAGGAGCGTCTCACACACACAGCACACTTTTTGCGGTTATGTAATCGCACATGACGACACCGCGATTGCGATTAGATTAATCGCGCAGCCCCAATAACCACCTTAATCAACAATTACGTCAAGCTGGCTGTAATAGTTGTTTTAGCTAGCCATTTTTTCTTTAAGCTTGAAGGTTCATTATAAACCTTGGAAATGACACCATGACAAACAGTTCTTAGAAAGGTCATCGGACACTTACACTTACTAACCTTTTAGAGTAGAGATTTTAAATCTGAGATCCAAAGTTTCCAAACAAATATGGTGAAATTTGGTGTATGAAAAATGCACACAAAATAAGATTTATGAAAATCCTGTGGGCAGAAACCAAATTCTGAGATTCAGTTCTGATGATGGCACTAGACAAAAGGTTAGGAAAATCATCAAGCAATCATCCTCTACCATCTATCGCTAGTACGGGCCAAAAACATTTCAGTAAAACTTTATTAAAGGTGAAATTCAAGCAGTAAGAATGTAAATAAATTCAATGGAAACACGTGGACAGATTCACTCTCCCTTGAATCAGACTTTGATGAAGATGAAATTAACACAACAGTTGATGTTACTGTTACTACATACCAGCATGCTGCTTGTTACGTAGCAGCAAGGCCAGAAAAATGGGGTGTAGGCAACATATGAGGCAGCAGGTGGTGGAGACGCTGTGGTAAACTTTAGATTTACACTATAGCACCTTTTCCATTCTGAGTCAACCGTGTGAAATTTGTGTTTCTTGGTCTGGTTTGTTTATGGTGCTGATTTTGTTAACATGCTGCACAAGTTGTCAGTTGAAGTTGGCATGAATGGCGTGTGTCATTTTGTGTGCCAAAACTGGCAGCGTGCCGGTCGGTTTCAGAGCTCAACCTACCCGCACTGATTCATATAATCTAACTCATCACAGCTGGTAAACACAGGCAGTAATTACTGTTGTGCTGGCCTCTACTTGGGTCACACATCTTTTCAGTATTTCTGCAAAATCATGTTTCTATCAATTCCCCCGGCTTTGCTTACATTTTGTCTGTTACAGTTATTCACCTATTTAATCGCTTAATTCAAATTTCAACACTTGTTTTTTCAATTTGCTCTATAAACGAATTGACTTTCTGATAGCAAAATACTTAATATTTAATATTTAATTAATAAATATCAATATTTTTTTGAAGCTCTTAGTCTTAGGGAAACACGGATATTGGGAGCTAAAACATTTCATAAGACACAGTCAAAAAAGCTCACAGTATCAGTCACAAGGTGAAACCCTGCTGTAATGTGCCAGTAACGGCTCCACTGAGTGTCTTTTGATTATGTGGCAAAGCTTTGATTCCCACTAAAACATTTGCCATAAAAAAAAAAGAAGCTGCTTTATTTAAATGATCTGTGTTTGCCTATTATCTCGGCCGTGGGGGCGATTGCTTTGTTGCCTTTTGTTGTTTTTGTAATTTGCCACTTGGCAGTATGTTTTAGAAATGTATGAACTGATTTTTAAAGAAATTTGGTAGAAAGTTCAGCCACAACCCGAGAAGAGTTGATCAGTTTTGGTGAAGAAGCACTGCAAGACACGGTATTCCTAAACATTTCCCCCACTGTCTCATGAACTCCTGAACTGAACTGTTCTGCACATGTATTCCATGTATTTTGATGCTGATCCAGAAGCACTTTCCAAAATTATTATTATTTGAATAACTTTTTAAGGGAGTCTGCAGGCAGAAGTAAACAATACTTGTTACCTCTCTGAGTGCTTTCTAGTAGTTTTCCTTTGATTTCCTGACGGCGTTATAGCTCTTAAATATGATGCTGTTCAAGTCTTGCACATTGCTTCCCCCTCATGTGTAGGCATTTAGAGACATCAGCGTGGAGCTTTAAATAATGTTTAAGAGGTAAAAATGGCCCTTAAGAGAATACGATACACCTGCTGCAGCTAAATTTGTTGATAGTATGTTGGCAGATACTGAATAACACTGCTGTCACTGAGCCTGAACCTGCTGCTGTGAAAATACTGATGGCCTTTCACATTCAGCTGCATGTTCCTTTGAATTTACATAGAAAAATACGTTTATAGGAAACCCTGATATGAAACCCACGGTGGGGAAAAAAGGAGACTTTTCCTCTAACAGATGCAAATAATCCGGTTGTAAACAGCCTGAACGTGACAGAAGTCAAAACAGATTCAACCGCAACACCAATGAGCTGTGTGTGTGTGTGTGTGTGTGTGTGTGTGTGTGTGTTGCAAATCTCCTCGGGCACCAACAACAGCAGAGGAAATGATCCTGTTTTTACAGTACGACGTTGAATACGTGACAAGCAGGCAGACACGATGAAGCAGAATAAAATTTAAAGGTTTCAGTCAGTAAAGAGAAAGAGTGAGGGAGCGTGAACGGGCGAGCGGCTTAAACCATAAAGACAGACGTGCAACAGGAAGGAGAGAGCGAGAGAAAGAGGGAGATAGAAGATGGAGCGTAGGAGACGGAGAGACAAAGAGGCGGAGAAACAAAGTGAAGGAGGGATAAGTATGGAGACGACATCTGTTAAAGGAGAATAAGAGATACAAAAAGATGAACAAAGACAGAAAGGGAGCACAAGACTGAAAAATATCCAAATAGCTAAGCTTCGTTCAGTTTTGCTGGTGAGGATTACAATCTGATTCTTTTAAGAACAGTTCTGTTTGTGTTGGAGCTCAGACTCTCAAATCAACCAGTTGTCAACCATCAGTGGTTTTGTTTTATTCTGTCATAAACCAACCTGCACAAAACACACGTGTGCAAGAATTCAAACACACAAACAAAAAAAGAGACAGCAACATTCACAATGATTAAAGTAACCAATTAAAAGAATGAACTTAATTTAACAAATTGCACATGTAGCAACATGTTTGTTTGCAACATTTGTTTTGTATTTCCTCTGTGCTCAAAGAGTCGGTTCACTCAAACGAACAGCCTTCACTCTCCTGGGGAGGCTTTGAACCAGAGCTTAGCAACTAGCTGCAGGGATTTGTTACCAAAAGCGTTAGTGCTCACGACGCAGGAAAATGTTCGGTTAAAGTGCTGTTGGATCTCAGAGCAGCTTTTGACTTTGTGGTCTGCTGTATCATGATCGACAGATTTTAGGCAGTGGGTGGGTATCTCTGGGTCAGCCCTGGAGTGGCTCTCCACTCTCTTATCTCTGATAGACGTCTGAGATGGAGGTGATCTTTCATGCTTTCATTTAACCCTTTCTAGGCTACTGTGACTACCTTTCCACCTGTCTTAGCAAGACATCCCATCCATAATGCTGCTGCAGAGCGTTTGACCAAGTCCTCATGTTTCAAATGTTTCATGGGATAATTATTCAGGAGGGGAATCTAACTGCAGTCCAGACCAGATCTCCAACAGACCGGGTATAGGCCTACCACGTATATTTACTTTCAGTTAAAAACAGCCAAGTGTCTTCAGTTTTAAGAGTTAGTCAAGTGCACTTCCATAATTAAGGTAACAGGAATAAATATTTATGAAGGCCTATATCATTGTTGTGCACATTTGGATTATTTGTTTTGCACTTGGCATTTCCTCAGACTGGACTTTATCATCATGAAGCTCTGGTAGCTGTGAGTAACTGGAAATACTTCCACATGACAGAAACAAGTATAAAGGTCCAAATTATTTCCATACATGCGCATCTCCTGCTACACAGCATGATTATTTTTATTTAAACATAAAGTCAGCTCTGGAAAGGTAGTGACGATATGATATGAGGGCAGCCCTAATTTGTAGCCTATGTTTTTTTTTTCTCATGAAGATATCTGTAATTTTACTGCATTTAGCAAAACTTTCCTCCTGGCTTTTCTGCTATTAATGCGCTCCATCTCAGCCTCACTTCTGTCTTTTCTTTTTATCTCGTTCTCCTGTGTCGGCCACACGCTCTCCACGCACTGACTGAATGTTGTGTTGAAGTGTATGTGCATGTGACCAGTCGAGTGTGATGACAGACAAGGATAATATCATAAGATTAAAAGGTGTACAGTTCTGATGAGACTCAACCTTTACATTCTTGTTTGACAAGAATCTGGATGTCATCTTTGGGGCTCGCAGGGACACTGCAGCGAGAGGGTGAGATGCGTCTGATAGTGGATTCTCCTGCTTGCTATATTATAAAAAAGCTTGCCATATTATCACTGTCGCTGGTCAAGTTGACAATTAATGGCATGCCAAAACGGCCCTCAGGCCATTGGGAAATCTCCCAGTAATCCCGATGGCCTCTGCGCTACTGATGTGACTCCGATCTTCAAGTCTTTAAAATGACTCCCTATTAAATTGTGAATCCAATTCAAGATCCTTGTTGTCGCTTGCAGAGTTTTCTGATAAGATAAGATATAATTTTATTAATCCCCCCCATAGGGGACATTTTGCTCGACATGGCAGCACAAAGGAATATAAAAGAACAGATGCAGTATTATAGAAGGATTAACTCACTATTTACACAATACAATCAATAATTATTATTTACAACCAGATAAATGTCTGAAATATAATTGTGAAAATCCGTCAGGTTGGTGCTGTGGTGTTGTGGAGCCTGATGGCTGACGGCACAAATGAGCTTCCAAAGCGCTTTGAAGTTCGGAGCTGGATGAGTCTGTGGCTGAAGGAGCTCCTGGGCTGCCTCAGCTCAGCATAGAGAGGATCAGAGGTGACGTCCATGATGGTTTTCAGCTTCCCTCTCGTCATCCTCTCAGTCACTGCCTCCACACTGTAACATTAAGATTTCCATTTGTTAGAAACAAGGTGCCCAAACTATGGAAAATACTCCCGGACCAAAAGCACACAAATGTATGCGGATAGCCGCTTACATATGACGATAGATTGGTTTGATGTCCTGAGGTGTTGGAATATAATATTTCTGAAATGTCTGCCTACACCCTCAATACTAAGTAAATATAATTCATTGGTTAGTGGTCATATTTCATGTAGTATTAGAATCACAGGATATCTTAAAATCTCTGCAAATAAAACAAAACTTGCTAGATACAACAAAAGGTAAATGAGGGTCTGTGTTTTTTTGCAATTGTCCAAACCAGCTGAAGCAGTCTAGTAATCACAGTGCTGTATGGAATCATTTTGATGATGAAAAAGAAAAGGTGCAGTGTAAATATTGCGGCGCCTTTGGCAGACTGAAGAATGTGTTTTCATTTAAATTCCTCCAGGATGTGGCCGCATTTCTCTCTGCTGAGTCTGGATGAACGTTACCTTCAGGCTACAGACTGTATAACTAACAACGTTAAGCTTTAGAGTGTGATGCTCTACAGCATATAAAGTCATAAATATTATTGGACATGTCGTAAAAATATAGTTATGGTGGTGTCTGGTTTTGACTCTCCTCAACTTTTTGTTTTTGTCTGTTTGTGCATCTGCTTTGTTAGTTTAGAGGGGAGAGGGAGAAGAAAGGGAGATGATGAAGTAATGTTTTGTCTGCCGCTTTGCACTCCATTTCATTCTGAATCCATTTATTTCTCTCACACACACAATCCCAAAGCAAGAGAGAGTTGTTTGAAGCTTTCAATAATCAGCTAGCTCAGTTGTAAGGAGTTTAACTGGAAAACAGAAACAGACTTTTATTCTAAAACCTGTTCAGAGAAAAGCTGTACATGGTGTGTGTGTGTGTGTGTGTGTCTGCTATGTATTCATCATATTTTGGAAACAGCAATCTGTTCATACTAGCACACTGTGGGGATTTCTTAGATTAAAATCATTGATAAAAATAGTTATCAAACGTATCCTGTAATTATATGCCAATACAGATTGCATTAAATTCCAATTTAATCTCAGACTCAAGTGTATAAATCTACATACATAACTGGCATGATGATTAATACAGCAATCCTTAGTGCAATATTTTTTGTTTTTTATTTTACTTAAACTTAGACTATAGACTAAATTCATAATATTAGTAGTCCTGTTTAGACAACAGATCTGCCTAGGTTGAGTTTAGGCAGATCTCTTCAGATGAAAGATATTTTAACAGTACGTACTTTAGTTTAACAGATGATGAAGGTAAAGTAGTGTTGTGTCGTTCAAAGAACGTTTCGTTCATAAGACCTAATCGTGTGTATGACTCGGGAGGAACGGGTTGTCTCAGTGAGTGATTCGTTCATGTTCACGCATGCGTGAAGGATCTTGGACTCTTACGTTCACTCGTCACACGGCAGCTGCCTGGGCTCCGTCAGCACAGGAAACAGAATTGATTAGTTAGACTCTCAGCTGTGGGTCTGTTTGAGTCGTTCATTTTTCACGTGACAGCTACTGTGGAGCAGGAATGAACGACTCGTTCACCGCTCACATGAGTCCACCTCAGTCTTTCGTTCACTCGGCAGGCTGAGTGACTGCCGGCGCCGGTGAATGAGAGGCAGGTCGGCCGTCAGGTAACATTATATAGCTATTTTGTTAATTATGTGATATTTTATAAAGCATAACATTATTACAGCGCAGTGATGTTGTGCTAAGTTATAGTTTTAACACAGCCGCACCGTAACTTTAGTCCTGCTAGTGTTTAACATTACAGCTAATAGCTGATGAGAGTTGTTCTGGGACAGAGTTCTACCTGGAGCCGAATTACCTCAGAGGTCGTCTCCTCTCCAAAACAAAAAGACCCGGTCATTAAAACACAGCCACGTAGCAACGTTAGCGTTAGCTCTGTAAACAGCTAACAGCTGATCTGGTCCGCCAGAGAACGCAACGTAACTTTTCCTTTTTATTTACCAACAGAGCCGAGCTGTTGTTTCACAGCTCGTGACTGGTGAACAACCTGCAGTGTTTGAGAGCGATGTGCTCATGTGTGTTTCTCTGTCTGGAGAATTTTACTCATGGATGGGGACGTTAGGCTACTGTATGAATGAGCACATCAGAGATAACGATAGTAATTATATAAATAAGCCTTTATATGGCTGGTCTAGTTGTATACTCGGGAGAGATTGTGAAAATGGAAGGATTTAGCCGGAGTAGTGGTGATTACATATTGACAACATATTTCTGTGGTTTTTACATGGTTTGAATTTGGTTGTTGGTCCAGGGGGGTTTATATAATGATGATATACAGTAATCAAGAGGTTAATTTGTGCATTATACTTTGTCAAAAAAAGCAAGCCAGGCAGCCTTCACTGTTTGAGAACAGCGCTGTTTTTTAATCACCCACTAGAGGGCTGAAGCGCCGCAATAACCAGCCTAGTTCAAATGAACGAAATGACTCAAAAAAAGATTAGTTAATTTTAATGAACAAGTCTGTCAAAAGATTCGAACTTGCCATCACTAAGGTAAAGTATCATTATATAAGTTTGGTCTAGTTTTGATGTAGAAGGAACCAACAAGTCCTCGAACCCAAATGACAACATAGGTCATTTTATCCATGCCTTCCAAAACAAAACATATGAGGCTTAACTATGTTACGTAATCATATGACCTACCTCACATAACATTAAACACATGATTAACGTTGTGAAACGGTCGCACTTTGGTTAGGTTTAAGTAACAAAAAAAACTTGGTTAGGTTTAGGAAACTGGTTAGTTTTATGGACTGATGACAGAAGTCAGTAACGCTATTTTACTTAAACTAATGTGCTGCACAAATGACCTATATTGTCATTTTTCTCACGGTCTCACAGAAACAGGTTCATAAAAGATACTGTAGATTTAGACGATGTATTGTCTTATTTGAGTAATTGGTAAATATAAACAAGGCTAAGTCATACTGGCAGCTCAGTGAGGCTATGCAGTGTTGATGTGCTCTTTGGATGAGAGGTGAAACCTCTTCAAGTATCTTCAACCAAGTCCGGTTGCCCTTGATTTTAACCTTCCTTGGACACAGTATTAGACAAATAAATTTTATAACCTGATGATTGCACTACATGAAAAATTAAGAGATCCCCAAAGTTATTACAATTTATTGTGGACTTTGTCGCCACATTTAAACCAAAACCATAAATGCTAACCTTATGGTGGCGATACTAAAACTCAGGTTATCACCAGTGTTGAGACAAATTTCAAATATTAAATTGATTTAGGTTTAATTTTTTCATAGCTTAATTATTAAAACTGTACACTGACGGTGTACAGTTGGAATATTACAGTATTTAAATAAGGGGCTTGGATAGTAAATCACTGCATAGAAATTAATACTGAGCTGATGTGTGTTCTGTTTTTTTTTCTGGTTGCATTTAAAGGTTATCAACCTATCAAACTCCATTGATGACGTATGAATTACAACTGATGGTTGTGGAAAACTAAATAAATTCTAAGAAAGAAGATTTTAAGGAGCGAGCCATCTTTGTCATCAGCCTTTTTCGAGTTTAAGTCAGTCACTGAAGCCAAACCCCAGATAACCCGACAACCAGAGTCAGTAGACTTGACCATGAAAGGTCTGTGCAACGTTTCATGGCTATTCATTTTGTAGCTCCTGAGATTTTTCACTGGATTAGTGAAAACCTGCTTATGGCACTAGATGAAAAAGTGAAAACTAGATGAAAACGAGTGATGAGCACTCCATCCAATAGTAGTCAAGACATTATCTATCATGGTAGAGGAGGAGTCAGGGGATCAAAGTCAGGTGGATTTATCTTCTAGGGACCATGAATGTGCGTCCAGTCCAATCAATCTTCAGCCGGCCAGTATCACCATCCCTGTGCTGCTAGTGTGGATAAATAAATATCAAAGGTTAGTAATTAAGCCACGCTAATTTATCTTCCATCTTGGGACAAAAATAATTTATTTTACTTACTTACTTAATCCTCTTTGTTGGGGTTTTGGTAAAGCGCTTAGTGGCAATGTGAAGTTTCAAGGGATTGTAGGTCAGTGCACTCACAAAGAAAGGAAGGGGTGTGTGTGTGTGTGTGTGTGTGTGTGTGTGTGTGTGTGTGTGTAATGATTATAATAATAATAATAATAATGACTAAAACAAATTGCCCTTTGGGGTCTGTAACCTATCAGCTTGACTCTCCCCGTCCCCTGGGACTTTTGCCCCTGTACTGCCTTCTGGCCCCACCATCTAAAAATATCCCGTGCAGACCTCCAAGCAGTATTAATTAATGAATTTGGAAGGGATTTGACAAAAGGTGCAATTCACATATCCAAAAAAAGCAGACACATACATGCAGAACACTCGCATTTTTTTGAGTATTAATAATATTGTATATTTGTGTATTAAGCTCATAGTAATGACTCTGTACAGAGATTAGGTGGTGGATAGAAAAAAATATATTTTAACATAAAAGTAGGGGAAAAAACAAAAAGGATAACTTTATATGAAAGTTTTGAGGCTGTTGACAGTAGATATGTACACAGAATTAAATTAGCTCTTTAAACACAATGTTGTCTGTTATGCCCTCCTCTTTTCCTTCACTTAAAACGTTGACATATGTGGTTCTCTTTCCCCTGGAGAAAGCTGTATAGAGCTGGCTGTGAGCGAACACAGGCTGAGGAAGCTAGATGCCAACTCGGTCATTTTCTTGTCCCTGACCTTTATTTATTGGAACAGAGAAAGCCAGCCTGACAGCGAATAAGACAACCAGTGGTCACCATGCATTAAGGAAGACAATACATTCATAATGACACTTTTGGACAATGTTTGTAAAGGCTATGACACAGAGGCTATACAGAATTAACATTTTAACATATGCCTATGCATAATCACATTGTTATATATAACTGAATTTTTACTTGACTTTCGCTACTGTGTGCTAATTTCCTGCATTTGGTGGCACAAGTTGCCAACACTGCTTTGCACATTTTGTTTGGCATGATGTAGCCTGGGAATGTTAATAGGAGCTTGCTAGTTTCCCTAAGCTACTATTCAGTGGGACTTAACAAAGCTTAAATTTTATCTGTGCTGTGAGATGTGCATGTTCTGCATCACACGTTCAGTTGCTGTGATTGGTTGTAAGTCTATCCAATTCCAGAGGGATTTTGGTCTGCGCCTGTTGAATATGCCCCTTGGAATTCCAAAATGAAGGATTTGAAAGGGGAGTATTTAAAAAATACATGAAATACCTGTAATAAAATATAGAATCTATAAAAAATACATAATTAACTACACAGTACATAACAGAATACACGATAAGAGTATGTGGTAAAAGTAATAAAATAAACACAATAAATACAGATGCAGACCTGATTGTTATTCCTGTTGTATATTCTAGACTGAATCTGAGGGATTTATTTTGTTTTCAGACACAGCCGCCTGATTCTTCTCATCCGGCGGCTGTATCATAGACTGGATATTATATATACATGATGATTTTAACATCAGATGGGTGATACATGCTGCCGTTGTTGACGGGCTCAGAGTGCACATACTATACGCTGCTGCTGCTGTTGCTGCTGCTGCTGTTGTTGTTGTTGTTGTTCTCAGGTGAACAGATGGAAAACATGTGGACTGAAATGTGAGCAGACAGGCTGTTTTTCTCTATCAACACAGATGGAGTTATACAATAGATTAGTTCAGACACTGAGATGAACACAGCTGATACCTAACAGTTTAAAGCCAGTGTCCCAAGTGCCTTAAGCTACATCACCACTGGTGGCCATTAGGCTTTGGCTCCAAATAATCTCCTTTCTGGAAGTACTATAAAATTTTAATTTATACATTCAGCAGTTACAGAGTGACATGATCAATCATTTGGATTTGTGTTTGTGTCACTTGATGAATGTAAGTCTGGTATTCTCTTTTTATTTTAGTTTCTACCAGATCCTCGGGGAAATATCTGGCTCTTTAGCTGCTAAATGCTCCACTATGTTCACCAGCTAGTCTCTGTTTGTCTGCTGTTTGCTGCTGAGCAGCAGGGTTTTTACAGCCTGTTCTCTGGAAACAGCTGCCTGCTCCAACCGAAAACAACACCATGAGTGCGATGAGAGTGAACCAAAACAGTGAAGCTGTGGGTTAGACAGATAAACAATTAGCTGAAACTGACTACAAACTTTGTAAAGCCGAGGAGAGCTGCAGATTCAGCTTATAATTATGAAAGTTGTATACAGGAAACTTGATCAGGTGATGTGTGCAGGTGATAAAGGCCTAGAGATAAAGATGCCTCCGAGATCGTTCTCCCAAGGAAAACGAGAGCATCATTTTCTTTGTTCAAGACCTCTAGTGGCCATAGATATTATGGCTCTTACATTTATTCATTTAGCTGACGCTTTTATCCAAAGCGACTTACAATTGCTATACATGTCAGAGGTCGCACGCCTCTGGAGCAACGAGGGGTTAAGTGTCCTGCTCAGGGACACAATGGTGGATGTCACAGTGGGAATCGAACCCAGGTGTCCCACACTAAAGGCAAGCATCTTATCTGTGCGCCATCACCAATCCATCATTTTTCCCCAACTCTAACCAAGTTGGTTTTGTACTTACACCTAAAGAATCCTTAACCACATGGTGTAAGATCAGGAGAAAGGCAATGTCATGCTGCCAATAGTGGCGTGCGATCAGAAGACACTTAACTATTTTGCAGTGGGAACCATGGACCAACGACATATTTGGCATTCATTTGGAGAACCTGTACAGCGTTGAGTTGTGTCCACAAGTTATTTATAGGTGATGTGGGTATGCGCTGATAGGTGATGAGTGTAGGTCATAAACAGCATATGTGGCCAGGTGGCGAGGTGATTTAGGAAGGTGATACACATGTAATGTGTTCCAGCTGATGAGTTCTCAGGTTCAAGGTCTGACACTGCGGGCCTCCCCTCAGACAAAGCTTGGGAAACGGTGCCCCCCCCCCACCACATCTTTAGCTTACCTGGTAAGTTTTGCTCAATTCCTGGATGCCTATGGGGTCATGATTATATTATTTGATCCCATAGACACCTTATATTGCTGTTTGACATAACTTCTGACTGCACCAAATAGTTTTGAAAAAGTTCTGTCCTAAGGCATTCATTAGTTTCTGACTCTGACGGGTAGTGTTCTAGTACTTGAGACCGGTCTTAAGACCACTTTTTGATGATCTTGGTCTGATGATGGTCAGCATCTCCCTTTGATAACTAATGCAATAAGTAATGTAATATTGTTTCACTTTAGGGTTGGGTCGACAACATCACGACGTAGAGCCGGCATAGGCATTCTTGTTGCTTTGCACCTGCCTCGGAATTCTCTTCTCCCCACACTCACACACACCTACACCTCAGGTAAACACCCCGGCTTGCCCCGCCTCTCTCTGTCTCTCTCGCCCCCCTCTGCACCATTTTCTCCATCAGCAGTATGTTATATAAAGTCGCCTAAAAGACTGAGAACTCGTCTTTTTTTCGTATATTTCCTCCCGCGATCCGTTATCACAGCAGCAGGTGAGCCACACGTCGGATTATTAATGACGCAGCCTATCAAACAACTGAAACCAACATCTACGCCCTCTGCATCCAGCGTGCATGCACACGCCCGCGCACCCGATGACATTGTCCATCCCGATGTGTCATTGCAGACATCGTCAGATGGAAATTTTGCAGACATCGCCCAACCCTTTTTCACTTCCATTCACTCAGCCTCCCCTGAAACTGTTTAGAGCCCCCCTGGGCCTCACACTTTAAAAACCCCTGGTCTACAGTAATGTGTACAAATTATAAAGGTGTGTGTCCAGTTGACTTAACACACACAATCGGTACTTATCAACTGATTGTCATGAACAACGCTGAACTGAAAACCTCCATATGGTTAAAGTGATTCTAATGTGAACACACACACACACACACACACACACACACACACACACACACACACACACACACACACACACACACACACACACTGTCTGCCAGGAGATGCTCAATGTATTCCTATCAGCTTTCTGTTAATTAAAACAGACAAAGAAAAACACTGGGACGAGATTCAGGAAAACAGATTTACTCTCTTCATCTGCTGATCTCTCTCTCTCTCTCTCTCTCTCTCTCTCTCTAATTAATTCAACCATATGCAGGAGGAGATGGCACAGTATGTATTCTGGCTGACTGACAGAGTCAGGGGTGTTTAACAAATACGTTGTGTGCACATACTGTAAGGATTCCCAGTGGACATACTATGCTTCCTTTACTTTCATCATAACCTTAAACACCTTCACAGCTACAAACCACCAAAGCCTATTCTAATTTGAAACCTGAAACCCTTTAAGAAATTTTGTCCTGGAAATGATCAGCTGAGAATTGTTTCACCTCAGTCAGTTACTTACCGACAAATTTATAAAAAATGTATATGATGAATGTGACTCGCTGCCTCCCCAAACTGGAGGTAGTTGATGATAGTGAGTCTCTGGTCTATGTGTAAATGTTTCTTTTGCCCATGTGGATCCAAGAGGACTCTGTCGACTATAACTTTCACTAACCACAAAAAGTGTTACTTTTAGGCTTTAACAACGCTGTTGACACAATGTAGGCTACAGATAACCTGCAACCCCTGCTGGAGCAAGAGAACTACACAACAATCAGTATTTAATGATTAATTAGGCTATAATCAAAACTCATGTTAAGTCTAATTTTGGGGAAAAAACGAACAGGAGTCGGGACTACTGCTCGTAATTCGGGACTGTCCCGAATTTTTCGGGACATCTGGTCACCCTACTGTCTTATCATGTGCTGCGTTTTAATCATCAGAGGAGAACATGTTTTTGGAGGTGAGTTAGAGGGCGTGAACTGTGGTGCAAGGCTGGATTACCGAGCCTGTCCTCCACAGAAAAACGACCATATAGGTTGTTTTAGCCCCACAAAATTCCGACTCATGTTTACGTTTTTGTGACAGTGACCCCTAGTGGCCATACAACGCAAACCCATGACAACGATGGCCATGTGTAATAAATAACCATAAAGTTGTACTCCAGAGGTGATGGGTTGGCTGGAAGGATAGTAAGTTAGCTGCTTTTCACCCAGGAGACCAGCATTCGGTTCCTGTGTAAACAAGATTGATATTTTCACTAAAGTTAACTAGCGTTAGCTAGCTAGCTAACGATGTTGGTGTTAAAGGTGTTGACAGCCCTCCTAATCCTTACCCTAACCATTACAGGGGGGGTTGCCTAAACCGAAGTCAATGATTGTATGCATGTCGACCGGTGAACCCAACAGCTGTGCATCTGCTAGCGGCTGGGGTTCACCTTCTTTTGTCGCTGCGGTCTCCACATGTTTGTCATGTAGCGTAGGTCACGTGATTTCCAAAACGTAGGACCGGTCGGGAATTAGAGTTCGAAATTGACGTTTTGGCAGGCATGGACAAACGGCACCAGGAGGGGCGCTATTTTAGGACACGCTAGAGTCGTATTTGGAGGTTGGTTAAAATGAACTTTGTTGTTGCTTAAGTTGGAGGACTTGCTGGGATTACCAACTAGGCAGAGCACACAACTGCCCCAGAGGCCTTGACTCTGTATGGCCCCAAATAACCCAGATTCACCGGAAGAATTTGCACCACTGAATACTTGTCCATCATTATAACTTAATCTTGTGACCCCTGTTTTATAGACGGAACGGTGTCAACATCCAGCTTCAAGATCTTAATTATTTAGTTATGTTTTGCCTTGGAGCAAAGCCTGGAGCATGCTGCCGCCAGTGTTAATGTTAATGTGGTGATAATACGGGGTGTTGATGGCGCAATGGATAAGACACATGCCCTTGGTGGGAGAGACCTGGGTTCAATCCCCTACTGTGACCCGTCCACCATTGTGTCCCTGAGCAAGACACTTAACCCCTAGTTGCTCCCGAGGTGTGTGACCTCTAACGTAGCAATTGTATGTCGCTTTGGATAAAAGCGTCAGCTAAATGTAATGTAAACTTGTAATTGACTGTTTGGGTTTGTTCAGGGCAGTCACATTTTATCAGGCCTCATTGTCTTTCGGAGCGGTTCTGACATGTTAGATCCGGTTTCTTTATTTTTATTTATTTAGCTTATGCATGTTGGATTTGGGTATCTTGTCCTCAAGTTTGTTAAACATCTAGGCCCAAGTTACATCTATATGAATGACGTATTATATATTTTCAAATAAAGCCTTTCTTAGCATTTTTAATGGTCTGTTTTTCTCCTCAAATTTAGTTACCAGCTGACAGTGATTACTGAGAATGTTCCAGTGGTCCTTGGAGAAGTTAGTATTTGATGCAGTTATAGTAGCTCTTGAGTTGTTTCAGTGGTCTTTCAAGCATTTCTAGGAATACATAAATGTTTCAAATGTTCTTAAGGCAGGTCCAAGGTTTTTAAAGAGCCTTCAGTCGTCCTTGAATGAGTTTCAGAAGTTCTTATGGAGGTTTCAGTGATCTTTGAGGACTTCATGAGGATATCTCGAGTTCTTGATGAAGCTTTCAATGACCTTCATTAAGTTTTAGGGATAGAAGTGCTTTTAAAGTTACTGTTAAAAATATAATGTCTTCAATAAGGTTGGTGTGAGTGGATCGAATTTGTTACACCTATGAATGATTGTTCTGTAACTATACATTAATTACATTGATGTGTGACCTTCCTGTTCTCTTCACTGTAACAAAACATTCAGCAGAGAGCGCCTTCATGCTTCATAGTTCCTGTCCAAGATCATCTTAATAAACCTGCTACTCTGATAAATGAGCAAACCCGACTTCCGACAGATTTTTAATTCTGTTCATCATGCCAAGTAGTTTAGGAAGATAAAATGCTTTATAATGAAAAAGGCAAAAGAGGTAAGGTTTTTAAAACACACAAGTCGCTAACTTTGCATTACATGATGTCACATCTGCTTATGGGTATAAGTAGTAGTAAATGAGGTGCAACAAAATGCTTGAAATGTTCTAGTTTGTCTGAAAATGTACACCTGGTCCTCACAAGGATAGAAGGACAGGAGTACACACACTGTGGTACTGTGGTATGTGTGGAGCTGTCGGCTGTATATTATTCTCTGCAGTGTTTTGGTTCAAAGTGGATAATTTATTACTGCAGACCATGTTTGCATAGAGTTCATTAGAATACAAGGAGCCATAAATCATCTCATTGTTCTCTCTCTCTACCTGTCTCACTTTTTACTTTCTCTTTATTTTTGCTTCACCTATCTCTCTCGCACTCTCTACTTTATGTTGTTATTTTATATTTGACTCACGCTAATGCTCAGCTTTCCTTTTCCATCAGTTCAGTCTGGAGTCAGAGAATTTTTCTTCCATGTATAGTGCTGTGACCTTTGGTCCGTGACCTCCTGACCACCTGACAAGGTTTTAAAAGTCTAGCAACTATTGTTTTGTATTTCTGTCGTCCAGCTCATTTTCTCTTAAACTAGAGTAAGGATACAACTCAAGGTAAATCTGTCAGCACAAATTCATCAAAATATTAACCATCTGGGAACTTGTGCAAAAACAAAATGCACAGTCTCTGCAGAGGAAAAAGAAAAAAGACAACCAGAGCTGCACTGCACATTCATAGACTGATGTGTGAATGTGAGATAGGAGAAAACAAGATTAAAAGTCTACAGCCATGCTATCAGCTCTGTGAGGCTCACCACGAACCAGCAGTGTTTTAAGCAAAAAGAAAAGTGTAGCATAACATGTTCTTATTAGGACGGGACACAATGAATGGTTTATTATTTTATAAACCAAAGTAATGGACAAATAAAAATGTTGACCTGCTGGTGGCGCTAGAGGCAAGGCCCAACATGTGTAAATATATAGAATATTTGGGCTACTGTATTGGGTTATTCCTTAAAAACCAAGCTAAAGTAACATTTGTTAAACTTTTAAAAGGACAAGAGGGTTAGATCAATAATAAAATGTTAGAGGACTACAGTTATATTTAGCTCTGTGTGCGTGTGTGTGTGTGTGTGTGTGTGTTGTGCTGCCTCTTGCTCATGTCTGAGGCTAATTAACAGACCGTAAACAAACATCTAACACCTCGAGTGTGTGTTTCTGTGTCTGTGTGAGGCTTATTAGTGAAGCTGCACACACTCCTGCAGCCACTAAACAGTAGGTGATCTCACACACACACACACACAGCTATAATGAACCACAAACACAGTGACGCTACACATATTAACTCAAAGTGTGTGAACTGTACATGATATCTTGTGTTTATTGTGTGTTGTAATTTGGTCAATAAAATACTAAAGACAAACAAAAACATACATATAGAAAACAAAAAATCACATGTTGGGGCTGACTGTTTAAATCCATTATTTCCCATTGATACATAAATCACATTCTTAAATTGTGTGCTTTCACCATCATACTTGGTGACCACAATGTTGTGCACTGGTGTATATAAAAATACAAGGTGGTTACACAGGCAATAAATTGAAATGTGTCAATGGGTCCTGCCACTATCCTGTTTCCCTATTCTATATTTTTGTCTTCACTACAATTGCATTTTCTGTAAAAATGTAATAAACTAATTTTAAATTAAATTTAGTTATAGGTTTAAGATGGATAAATGAGAATTGATCCTTCACTGGAAATAGTACACAACAAATGCATTATTTCTTTTGTTTGTTTGCTAAAATAAAAACTACAGTGCCAAGTGCTATTGTACCGGGTAGAATCTTTGTAGAGCAGAACTGTGGCTTCCGGGAGGTGTCATTTGTAGTTTAGTACAGTATGAAAGTAGAGAGTATTTAGCATTCAGTTTTACAAATTCATTTAACCTGAGAGTCACCAAACCTCTCCCTGTCGGTCTCCTTGTTTCGGTCTGTCTTTTTTCAGGCTGAACCGCTTTGCTCTGATTTGTTTTGCTTTTGTTTCTGTTTAATTACCAGGACGCATCAAAACACATGCATGTACGCAACACACACCCGCAAGACACACACACACAAACATCCACCAAGCTGTGTAGTTTAGTTGTTGTAAATCAAAGGTTTCATGGTTGTGACAGATCGGTTTTGCCAGCCGGCTTTATATAGCAATTTAAACATCGCACACACACACACAGACACAAACACACATAGAGAATAATGGGAGTGCGACAGGACTGTCAGGAAAACAAGAATATAAAGAGAAACCTTCAGAGTTACAGAGCTAAGCGCAACTGTCTGTCTGACAAACCGTCTCTCTGCACAGTTCTGTGTCTCACTTTCTCCCCTTCCTTCTCTCTCTGCTGTCTTTTATCACGTTACAGACCAGAAGATCAGAAACACCCCTGTGTTGATGAAGAAAAAGCCACTTCCCTAAAAAACACGTTATTCATTAGCAGTGACAGCACAGGCAGAGTGCATGCAGATAAACAGGTAGACAGGCAGGTAGGCCAGCCAGTTATTACGTTCAGACCAAACTAAATGATTGGTCGTGCTTAATACAGATATTGGATTTTTCTTTTTTTCCTCAGAGCATTTGAGTGTAAAAAGAGTTAAATCCAACAAAGAATGCTTCTGAAATACATTGCCTACCCTAGTGTTAACTAAGCAGCTACTTTTAATTGCAAATAAACAGTACAAGAATTTTAAAAGTCCAAAACTTTAAAATATTTTTATTTTCATGACTTTGATGTATGCTTATTGTATGCATCAGTTCCCAACAGTCAGACTGTCAGAACATCATTTGGAATCAGTGATTCTGCTGTGTTTTCTGCAGAGAATCACTGTAAAAATCTGACTATACTTTAGTCTAAAGCCCCGGACAGTTAGTCATTTATTCTGCCTCGTCCAAGCTGGGTTCAGCTGGTCAGAGCTATGCAGTGAAGATTTTAGCCCAGATCCAATTGGTCCAGATACGGTGAGGTTATTAACCCATGCCCAAACACCACCGCTGCAATATTAGCCCAGGTTTAACTGGCCTGGGTTCAACTGATCCAAAACTCTGTAACAGGCCTTTTAACATTGACCCAACATGTTTAGAACAAGGCTCTTATCCTGTGTCCAACTGGTCTAGAACTCTGTAGAAAAGGTCCTATCCCAGGTCTAGCTGGCCCAGAGTTTACCTGGTCCCGAACAGCGGGAAGGCCCTGATCCAACTGGTACAGAACTCATCCGGATGCAGAGGGGGTTTTCTTCTGGGTTCACCTGATAAGACTTGTGTAGCAAGGCTCTTAGCCTGAATCCAACTGGTCTAGAAATCTTTAGGAAGGGTCTTATCCCAGGTCCAAGTAGTCCAGATGCAGTAAGGTACAGGTACAGTCTGCTGCAATGACCAAAAAGTCCAGAGCTCTGCTGATCCCTGGTTTAACCAGCCCAAAAGTCTGGAGCAATACCTTTAGCTGACATTGAACTGATCCACAACTCTACAGGCAGGTCCTTCTAGTCCAGATGCAGTAGGATTTTTATTCCTGGTCCTGCTGGTCTATAACCTTGCAGCATTGGCTATTATCCAAAATCAAGTTGCCAGTGGCCATCGTTAAATCTCCATCCTAATAGTCAAAGATGAATTAAGCAGCAAGTTTGAGAGTTTGTTGAGACTGTTGTTGATATTGTTCATTTCAAATTCAGCTAGTCAGAGTTGAAGAAACTGAGAGTCTTTATAGTTTCACAGATGTGTAGATGTAAACAATATTTGTGTCAAATGAATACCAAGACTCATTTTGTGTTGGCTGTCGTTTGAGCTGCGAGGAGCTCCATCCAAACAGAAAGTGAAAATCAGATTCAGTCCCTCTGCTGAGAAGAGAAGGATGAATATTTATTAGTGAGGGTCAGATAGAGGGAGGAGAGAAAGAGGAGGATGATCAAAGGCGCAGATCTGCTTTGTTCTGGCAGAGAGAGACAGAAAGAAAGAAAGACAGACAGATAGAGAGGTGACAGAAGGAAAGAATGAAGGTCCTGGTGTTGAAACAAACTGAGAAAAATAACAGCAGGGTTTGTCTATTCTGCCCTTTTCTTTTGTTTTAATTCAATGCATCATTGCATAATTACTTTGAAATGTGTGAAGCAAGTAACGTTATTTTAATCAGGCCAGAACCTGTTATGCTATTTAGAAAATTAAAAAAGTTACTGTTCCCGTAGCACTGTTTGTTGTCGCTCCAGCATTTTCTCCCTAGAGGGTCCCTGGAGCAAGACATCGGCAATACTGCTGCTACAAATACTGATCTATATATAACAAGCAGCTGCTTCAACTGCATCAAGGGGTGTTTGACCAGTGGGGGGGGATAGGAGCAAACAGAAAAAGATACACAGCCCCGTGTCATAATCTGAGTTGATAAAATCAGCTATGTCATTCCCTGGGTTACTTACAGACTGCTTGATTGATGGAAGTCATTGACACTGTGTGCACCAAGGGAGCAAGGTGTGCAGTCACTACTCAGGGCTTGGTGTGGGGGTTGTGTGGTCATGTTTAAGTGCAATATTCTTCTGAGGAAGACGCTGGCTTTGAGTATCAATCACATATTATGCAGTAATAGATTTTTCTTTTTGCTAATATTACTAAATTGTTTTGTTGATCTAATTCCTCTCAGACTGCCACCATGAGTACGGCCATTATAATAACCAGGTTCGTCATGATGTGTTCTTCGGTTTATATAAATGTACTACGAAAAGGCAGGAAATAGCCTTCACCCTTGTCTTTTCCAGATATTACTGCCAACATGTTACCATCATCTGCCTATCACCACGTCCAGTAGACACGGGGCAAAGGTAGCATCCCACTGAAGTTTGAACAACTTGCAGTAAAACCAAAACTATGAAGAGGCTAAAAAAACAGCTGAGTAAAGCTGCAGAGTTGGTGAGAGTAGTACTACTATTTTCAAACTCTAAATTGCTTCAAAGCAATGAAATAGTTAAATAAACTGTGAAAAGCTTACGTTGGGATAACAGCAGACTTATTGCACGTGACTCCTACAACAGGTCTGGACCACTCGTAAATGTGTTCGTAAAATTCAAAATATGAATATGTTCTCTTAAATCACAAGTTCTCCTGAATCACTAATACAAGCCACTGAAGAGATCTGTTTGTACTAGTGGTTCTTGCATGAGGCCCAGTGCTTCTCATTTTTACACAAAATGTTTCAGCATCTATTTTGTGAGTTAGCAGAAATACAAAATGACCGTAAATGGGATGTACCTGATCACCCTATTTTTTATTCACCCAAGCCTGATGTTTTAAATTTATAAAATTCTACAAAAATTATTTTGAGTAATCAAAAAAAAACAATTTTATGTCTCATCAATTCTCATATAATTGTACAGTGATGTGTTTTTATAGCACTCACTGGGTGTAAAGTTTTTACAGTTTATTGTCCCCCTTGGATAAAGCAGTGACCCCCCTAGGAAAGTACTTCTAGGCCCATGTTACCCTGATCCAAAAAATCCAGGAAGCTTACATGGTATTGGTGTGTTTTCCTATTCTGCATTCATCCACCTGTCTTGGATATTTTCTTGGCTTTTACTAAATCTTCACAAGAGACCTCCCTCCATCTCTCCGTCTCTGTTTTCTGACTCATCATCATTCTTCCTGATGTTGGACTTTTCTTCCCTGAATCTTCCGCCTCAGCAGTCTTTCGGTTCAGCATCGTTTCCTTTTTGGCGCCCCCCTCTCTGCAGTTAACGAACTCGGCACAAGATGCACTTGTGTAACCATGGCAACAGCAGAACCATAGCAACCCGAGTCAGCTTTCTGCGTCAGAAATGGCCGACCCACTGGAGGCATTATTTATGTTTTAATGAGTCTGAAAAGAAATGGGAGATGACAGAACAGCTAATGAAGACAAGTGAGGAGTGAAGTCATCATTTTAAATTGTTGGACAAGTAACACAACTACAGAGGATTCATTTTCATTGAGTCTGTCACTATGACACTTCATATTATCCTTTTTGGCTCTCTCGCTTTCCTTAATTGTGTTATATATATTTTTTGTGCATGTAATAGGTTTGCAAAGTGAAAAAGCCCAAAGTCCACCCCAAAGGGAGTTCCCATCTCCCACAGAAAACACTTCTCTGAACTGATAAAAGCTGGATTGTAGCTTTTATTTTCGTAAATTATCTGTTTCACTTTGTAACAAGCGTCATATAACCACAAAAAACTCAAAAACACAGGTAGAGAAACAAATGTGCATAACGCACAGTGACAAGATGTCCGCCAGCTTCCCCTCATCCCCAGTGTCCCTAACAAAAACACGAGCTACCCTCCAGGCAGTCAATGGACAGGAAGGTGTTACTGTGATGTAGAGACAGAGCTCAGTTAAGACGTTATGTACGAAAGATCAATGTGGTACAGATTAATAACTCACCACTTTGAAACTCTTTCTCCAGTCTAGGTTGCGAAGCTGGTTCGGGAACATGTTTAGCTGAACCAAAGCCGTCGTTATCAGGATCTTGTCAGGACCCGCCCTAATCTGCTTTTGATTGGCTAGTAGTCCTTAACTAGGTACTTTGCATTTGCAACTCCAAACAAAGAATAGAATCGAATCAAATAGAAGTGAGATGCATCACTAGGTAGCTAAACGGAGCGGCCAACACACAGGGTGAAAAGAGGAGCTGCAGCAATGTGCAGTATGACAAAAATATGGGGTTTGTTGAAAATGAAACCATGTAAACCTGTTCTGGTACAATATCGAAATAAAATTATGAACCTGAAATGAGCATAATATGACCTCTTTAAAGCCTGTCCAGTGTAAGATTACTTATATTTGAGACTTGAACAAACTGTGCCACATCAAACCGATGTGATGAAAACTGAAAACTTACTGACCCGCTTCTAACAGCCAGCTGGATAAAGGGTAAAGTCCTTTCAAAGCAGGAGAACAGAAATCAAACGTAAACTGCCATGTTTTATGAAAGAGGAGCTTAGTAGCAGTTTGTCTGATAGAGAAAAAAAATCAAAGAGCTGACAACTTTTACTGCAGAGTGGAGGCTGATTCTTTGATCAGAATGCTTAATAATTAAACGGACCCTTTAAAGGAAACATCTCACTAAATACTCTGTTGGTCATGAACATTTACATCTCCAGTCAGTACTTTTCTATCTTTGTTTCTTCTTCCTGCCAACACAATACCAACCACACAGAATTATTTCATCCTCTGTTTCTTCGGCATATTCACCCGTTTGAATACGTTCCAGAGGTTATGTGCATTTATCTTTATAGCGCTGACTTGAGGTTACTAATGCACGCAGCAACAAAGAAGTAACATTTGTCACATGCAGCCATTTCACGTAATTGTGTCAGTGGTTTGAGGCAAGAGAGCATTGTTGTTGGACATTTAATTGTAATGTTAGGATTACATTCAGCCTCCACCTGTTGAATGCCAATCTGTCCTCTGATTCTGAAAAGGAGACCTGCATGTCTGATTAAGCCACTTCACCAGCCAGCTGGCATTGAATGGGTCATTACGCGAACGAAGCATGTGTGCAGCATTGATATTTGGCTCAAGGCTCAGAACTCCTTGATATATCTTTCATATATGTTTGCAATCTATCTTCTTAAAATTGTTATTCTTGTAGGCCCAAAAGAGCAGAGATGTTCTGGCTATAATGACAGCGCGCATACTTGCGGCAGCTCGTTGCTTTTCTTTTTCGTTACAACGGACTGTGATTGCTGAATGAATGTTATGAGTAGGTTGGTAGTTTTTTATGTGTTTTATATTTTATTACCCTGTCTTGCACTGAATAACAACTGCACTTAATTTTGTTGTACTGTTACAATGACAATAAGGTTCATGTTTTTCATGAAGAAGTAAATAATAGAGAAAAAGTGGTGTTCAAGCGTGAGTCTTGATGGGCAACATGCTCTGTTTTGGGAGATTTTTTTAAAGACTGGTGACTGATGATGTAAAAACAAATCACAGTTTGAACATGTACAGACATACACAGTCATTCCCTCTGCCCTAAATCAAACTGAACGTGCCTAAAATCTGAAAGATGTTTAGTTTTAAAAGTAAAAATGAGACATTTTAAAATGAGTTCCGCAGGGTTGCAGACAAATGGAACACATACTGAGGTCTGGAACTTTACAGATTGGTTTTCACACACCTCTTCATGCGAGTACATCTTCATCTGGCAGTGTTTTGTTTTCCATAAAGTGCAGTGGTCTCCAGTGTGACAGCAGCTCTGCCTCCCAGAGTTGATCCAGTGCCTGTTGAGCCAGGCAGCAGCAGCTGAACAGCCTGGCTGCTCCCACAGGGTGGTCGGTTTGAATTCCTGCCCAGACACAGACACGAGCTGCCAGAGAGAAAGTGCTAGAAGTTAGTATGCATGTCTGGACACGTTCTTCTGCTTCACTACATCTACAGACTTCATGAGCGGCGCACTGGGTGTCCATACAGGTGAAGATAGTAGCTTTATAGTACTGTTTAAGGCACATTTATTTAGTTTTTAAAATATATATAAAATTACAAAATTAGCTAAAATGTAATAAACAAAAAAATTCAGGATAATATAATAAAAATACCGTGGAATTGTACAGTACAGTGAATTGTCCACCATTTTGTTTCATAAATAATATTATTATATGCTAAAATGAACTGCTTAAAGAAACAACAGAAACGTGAAAGATCTGTCATATATGCTGAGAAGATGTCTTATGTTGCACTCACATCATTATACGGGTTATATGATAAATATAGGAAAGATTCCCATGTTTATAACTTATAACAACTTGAGACGGCTGTATGATTGCAGAGTTCATTGTGTAGTAGTCAGAAATGCATGGACCATTTACCTATATCATGTAAATATACATGATACATGATGTTGAATTATCTTGAATGAAATAAAACTCCACATGTACCAACATCTAAAAGCTTTACAAGAAAACGACTGCAATGCCGCCGTCAACACAACTGGTCTTCAAAAAGAAATCCAACCACACACATCTCCACCACCTGCTATTGTTTGATTATCAGCCTCACATGCAGCTTGCCCTCCATTGAAGTCAAATTCGTTACGTTGGGGCTACATATAGACTATAGTATAACCCCATAGGCATGTCTGACAGCGCTGCATATACACTGTTCTTTATACACTTACTACTGTATATATACTACTACTGTACCTGAGCAGCATGATAACATCAAAGAAAATAAAACTAGTAATATAAGCAGAACATTCAATGTATCAAATTAAAGCAATCATCAAGGTCAGGTATTGTTCTTCTAGTAAAATATTGGTATCTTCTCACAATGTAATTGTGTAATTATGGGGTGGTGATGGCGCATAGATAAGATTGGTGTGGGAGACCTGAGTTTGCTTCCCACTGTGACCCATCCACCATTGTGTCCCTGAGCAAGACACTTAACCCCTCGTTGCTCCAGAGGCGTGCGACCTCTGACATGTATAGCAATTGTAAGTCGCTTTGGATAAAAGCGTCAGCTAAATGAATAAATGTAAGTGTAATTGATAGGTATGTTGTTAACAGTAAGTAACCAAAACAAATGGAGGGGTCGGCCACATAATCTTGGAGAAATCCCAAACTTTTTGTTTAAATGTGAATTTCAAGTTGTCAAAATATGTTCTCAATGTGTGAATTTTCATCCATTCATGCAAATTCTGGGCGAAGGCTCTCATTTGGACCCAGGTTAGTCCCAGTTGGCTCCAGAAACTCTAATTGTGCAAAGGCCAGTATTGTTGTTGGTCTGTGGATTGAGGTTGTTGGATGCTTTATTGGGACAGAGCTGTGACTTTGGGTTACATAATTAAACTTGAGTTGTTTCAAATGCAGATCAAAACGATCCAAACAGGAATTAAACACTACACACACACACACACATTCACTTCCTCTCTGCTTTACGGTACAGACTTTGATCCATTGAAGGACAATTTGCTGCAGTAACACTGAACACTGCCAAATATTTAAAACACACACTCTCACACACAACGTGCTGTAGTATGAAAACTGCAGTGCGTACCTTTCCTTTAATGATGGTTTAAAGTGAATCTAGAGGTAAGCTTTTTTTTCCTTAGCCATCCACCCTGAAGGTTTAAAGGGAACATTCATACTCAGAAACAAAGCTGGCAGGGACACACATTTGTGCCCAAACGTTACACTGTTTTCATTCAAGCTGTGTTGCCAGGAATTAACCTGGGTCCAAATGTATTACCCTTGCGGCCGTACGTTTCACTATCAGCTGAGTTCAGTCGACAGTCTATTTTCTACGTGCTCCGCCTTGATTAAAGTTCACTGTTGTTGTACCCTGAAGAAACTGTGAGACGCCCCGAGAGAATCCTCACCGTCCAATCAGGCGGTAGCGTGCCCTATACATGAGCACCGAGCCCACAACTCCCTGTGTCACTCTTTTGAGCAACATTGCTGGGTGTCCTTCTGGCGTTTCTGATTTACAAGACCTGCTCCATCCTGTTTGCTCAGAGACTCAGTTGGCCTCTGCTAGTTTGGTGTCATCAGGTGGAGTCAGTCCTTCGGGAGGAGCGGGAGAAGTCCTCTGTCACCCTACTAAAATTAGGAGTCTGGCTGGATTTAATTAAATTTAACTGTCTCCAATATTGAGCCCTTTTACAATTTAAATTGTAACCATGCTAGCCAGCTTGGTCCACCAATTTTGGAACAACTACTGAAATTTTGTACAGGCATTCATGGTCCCCGGAGACTGAATCCTAATGACTTTAGTGATCCTCTGACTTATTCTCTAGCGCTATCATCAGGTCAACAGATTTAACAGTTCACAGTAACAGCAAGACTCTGTTATGCCAACTGATTGCAGCAAAATATATCTCATCATGCCACAGAACAACCAGTGGAAACACAAACTAGACTGATAAATAAATTAAATAATTTTCCTGTAAAACTTTCAAATTGTTATTATTTTCATTGTTTGGTATTTTAGTAATTGTTCCTTGTAAAAAGGAACTCATAAACCATAAATACATGGGTTTATTTGTTTGTTTGTTTTACAATTCACATTTGATACTTGATTTGTTTTTCTTTGATACTGATTTTTTTTATTTATTAATATATTGTTGTATCTTTATTGATCCTAAACATAAAATTGCTTATATATATACACTACTTAGCTATGGTGCACACACACACACACACACACATTTGTTTTATCTATATTATTTGATTTGATTTTTTTGATTAACCTTATTTTATGATTTTATTTTATGATTTTTTGAATTTATTTTATTTAAACACACACACATTTACTGTTTTAGTTATTTTATGAATGCCAATAAAGCAAAATTGAATTTAATTGAATAGATGCTGTCACCTTTTAGTTTTAGTCGACTGAGGGACATACATGACACATTTGTTGAAACATCTGAGAGACCTAGGAGTGGAGCGCCAGAGGATTTTTCCATATCATGGAAAGACAGAATAGGCTTCAGTTTTGAAATGGTTCTTAATGAGTGGTAACTGTTTTTAACAACAGAACTGATTTGCTTTTTAAAACAGAGCTTAAAATCCCCCAGTTATTTTTTGCATGTGACTTCTCGTGTGGGGTGAGGTGGCCCAGCATACTGGAGAGGTGACTTGTGGACCAAACATAATTACTTCAATTTTATTGCTGTAGTAGGAGATTATTTTCCATCCAGCCTTAAATCACTTCAAAACAGTCCAGGAGGGGTTGTAGGGAATTTCTCGAAGAAGTGACAGGAGATGTCATACCTCCTAATAATGTTTCTAAGAGGGAGCATGTACAGACAAAATACAACCAGCCCCAGGATGGATACCTGGGGGACCAGAGCAGAGGAAGAGGAAAACTGGCCTATAGAAACTAACAATGTCCTACATTTAAGATGGCGTTTAGAACCAGTTTATTGTTGTACCTACTCTTCAAAACATGTCAAAAGGATGTCATGGCCCACGGTATCGAAGGCAGCAATAAGACCTAGTAAAACCAGGATGGCATTTTCCCCAGAATTTGTCAAATTTAACAGAGCTGTTTCAGTTCTGTGGATGGCTTTGAACTCTGAGATGGATATCGTTCGTATTCAGAGATGGTTTCCGTTGTGACAGAACACTTCTACATTATTTTTAAAAGGAATGGCAATATAGAGATGGGCCAATAGTTATTTAAACATTTAACATCAATATTATGATTTTTGAGCAGAGCCAGGGCAACTGCATGTTTAAAACATGCGATGACTCTGCCAGAGGCTAAGCTGGAATAAATAATAACTTGGATACTAGGGTACAACCATATCAAACCTATCCTTTATCATATGGGAGGGTACAACATCTGTTTCATGTGCATGACGAGGGTCCTCATAAACCGGTTGTAATTGATTAAAGACAGCTGGGGGCTCTGAGCAAAATAGCTGGGTGCCAGGAAGAGTAGGAGAGAATATCGATCTGATGTTTTCAATTATTTCAGTGAAGAACCTCAAAAACTTCTCACAGAGATCTGTGGATACTTCAATATTATGAGCTATATGGGTTTTGAGGACAGAATTTATAGAACTGAACAGAATTTTGGGTCCTTGAGAGAGTTTACTGATTATCTCAGAGAAGGAGCTAGCTCTCGCTTTTTGGCTGCTGCCTGGAAATTAGCCAGTATTTAAATATTTCAAATGAAACTGAGAGGTGATCTTTTTTTTCCATCTCTGCTCTGCTCTCTGACAAGCCCGCCTAATGGAATGGGTTGAATCGTCCAAACACAGATGAGGCTAAACCTTGGGATGATTTTTGAGGGGGTGGACTACAAAGTTCAGGATAGCTAAGCGGGAGGAGTGGATGAGGGAAAGTAATTTATCTTGGCTCGAAAGAAGGTGAAGGTCAGCAGCAGAATGAAGAGATGTTGCGATGTTGTTTCTTTGATGGGCTTCAGCAGACTGATTTGCAGTGAAATAATTTATGTTGCAGGAATAGTAACCAGGGGCTTTGAAAAAGTGGTTATAGAGCAAAACTTTAACACTCAGAATTTGGAAAGTCAAATAAAATCATGAACAGTAAATATAATTATCTATATATAAACATACTGTATATTTTGAGTCTAAGTCTTGTTCCTCTGAGAAGTCTGATGCCTTCCTCAACTTGCTTTTATTTGGATTTTGTTACTTTAAACACACCATGAGAATATGTCTATGGGGTTTTATAAATCTTTTCAGATGAAATAATTATATTTGAGAGAAAACTATATTGAACAGTTTCTTCTCTGTGTCTGTCTTTCAGTGGTTTGGTGATCTGGTGACTCCAGTCTGGTGGGAAGACGTCTGGTTAAAAGAAGGTTTTGCTCATTTCTTCGAATACGTTGGCACCGACTTCCTCTTCCCAAAGTGGAACATGGTAAGTAAAAAAAGTTTACAGTACATAGATGTCTTTTGACCTGATGTCAGAAGTGTTACTGCTTCACAGTCTTGATCATGTTTGTTGAAGAAACATTGTGAGCCAGATTCAGTTGTGAAGAAGTTTCGGAGACTGATGAAGACTTAACATAGCATGGTTTAGCCCGGCCGAGGAGACACAGTGCCAGCATACAACACGTGGACATGTCAAATGCCAACACCATCTGAAGGATAACATCTTTTTGTCCCTTTTATGTTTCTGTCTTCCCCCTAGTGCCTGATACATCAAACCTTTTAACATTTTAAATGCAACACTGATTTAAAATATGGGGAGAAGATGGATTTTAAACACTATATTAAAGGAGACATAATACACTGCTTTTCCAGTCCTATATTGTAGTTCTGTGACTCCTGTATGGCAGCTTTGCATGATTTAAAGTTTAAAAAAAAAATTTCTTATACTGGCTCTTCATTTCAGCCTCTATCTGAAACAAGCTGTAGATGCTCCTGTCTCTTTTAGGCCCCCCCTCTCAAAGCCCACTGACCTGAAGCATGTTACCAGGGGCGAGTTCAGCGCCGACAAAACGTAGCAAAACGGGTTTTTTCAACGGAAACGGTGGTGCCTTGAACACCCTGCTGTGTACGCAAGCGCACTGCATTGTCTTGCCTTTCTAACACCGTCGTGTTTACAAACATAACTCTGAAACTGAAACGAGTATCCGGTACGGATAAAGCACTTTTGCCGAGTACGAGTATTATACGAGTATTATACGAGTATTATACGAGTCAACATCTGTGCTCGGATTGAATAAAAATCCTCATTGGGTAGCTGACTGTGTCTGCGTTCTGTGATAGGCTAGTCACAGCGCCCCTACAGATTTATTGTGTCCCGCTCTGCTCACTCACACACAGAACACTGAGAAGAGAACAGCTCTCTCTCTGTCTCTCCCTCAGTCACTCAGGTCCGCGGGTCTTTTCCGTTAACGTTTAGGGTTTCTTCAGCTTCAGGTTTGTTTTTTACTTCGGTTTGTAGTACTACTTACTTATTAACCAGTAGAGTTCTGGTCAACGTGGGGTTTGTTCAGACGTGGTGTTTGGTAGAATGCGACTCGCGTTGCGTCTCTGCCAATGGAGTTTTTCTTTTTTAAACTGTCAGCTG
The DNA here is from genome assembly GCF_021292245.1 of Micropterus dolomieu. Lineage (NCBI taxonomy): Eukaryota > Metazoa > Chordata > Actinopteri > Centrarchiformes > Centrarchidae > Micropterus > Micropterus dolomieu. The sequence goes on along the minus strand of NC_060172.1, from coordinate 502,039 downwards.
GCTCTAACCAGTTTTTTTTACATCACGCACGAGTGTCTGACACTTTCTTGCTGTATTTTATAAAAAAAATAATTATTATAAATAAATTATTTAAAATAATATTACAAATTAAGCTACACACACACACACAAACACCCCCCCCCCTCTCTCTGTCTCTCTCTTACTCACTCATTCACACACTGAAAACTTTTGTTCATTACATTTTACTTCACAGTTGCAACCGCATGTGTTGTATTCACTGTTGCAGAACTTGCTCTGTATATAGTTCGTTTGTTATCAAAACCATTGATCTGAAGCTCAATGCTGATGCTGTCATGTAAATATAACAATTTCTGATCAACCCATATTAATTGCATGCTTAAAATAACATACCAGTTAAAGCCCCGCCCATTTGAAGACAACCCGACCCACTTCCTGGTTAAATCCCGCCCACTTCCGGGTTAGGCCCCGAGTACAGATAGATACAGATAATTCATATGGTTAACACAGATACAGATACAAATTATGCTGTACTCGCTCATCCCTACTCGGTAATAAGTAGAACGGAGCTGTTGGTAGAAAAAGCCGTTCAAAACAGGAGGAAACCTGAGATTTTTAAAAGTCATAAAATGTGGAAAAGCATAATAGGTCTCCTTTAAGATTTCTCTCATTTTAATATGTGAAATGACAAACTATAATATTTCATCTTATCAATGTCACCATGAACTGTAATAGACCCATTTGTTACAGTGATTATTCTCATCATAACAATACCCTTAAAACCTGGAAACAGTAACTTCGAATTCACTTAGGAAACATGAGATGTACTTTTTGAGTCAAAACATAAGAAGTCTATTGGTGGCAATCTGCTAAGTAGTTGAATGTTTGTTCATTCTTTGAATGTTTTAAAGTAAAACTCCAAATCATACCTCTTAATTCATATAAAAGAGGTATTTGTATATTCGTCAAACATATTAATCTTCCTCATCCACACCAGTGTACTCAGAAAGTTAGAAACGTCAGGCAAACTGTCAATTTATTGTTAATTCTTTGCCTTATTATATATTTAATTCATATCCTTAAGGATAAAAGTTGAACCACTTCTTGAACTTTTATTACTTGAACAAATTGGTCCTCATACTTTTATCTTTTCTTTTACCTTTTTTATTTTATCTTTTATTTTACCTATGATTGTTTGAGTTGAGTTTATCACAGGATTTAATAGAGACGTGAAAATAAGTGAAGCTTTATAAAGGTCTTGCATTTTCTAGACATGTATTTGACTTTGGGAAACAGTATGTAAAACAAAATAATTTAAGCTCAAATTTTATTTACTAGCTTTTCAGAGCTTTTAGCCACAGGTGTGTCTTCTTTAGTGAAGAGATATTGAGTGAAATAACCAAACTCACAGCATCTGTGTGTGCTGTGCTTTGTGGTAACTGCAGAATTTCTTGATAATAGATGATAATAATAATATACAAGACAAACAGTGTAACTTTTTTTGGGTGATTTTCCAATAATGTTCTGCAAAGACAATGTTAGCTGACAGTTGGATCCATTTTCACGAAACTCTCCTGGTTGAATCAGCGGTACAAAAGATGAATAACTGTTAGAAAACATTTGGTTCTTTGATATAAAGTCAAAGGTACAAGTCTGTGGACCAGCAGCATGTTAGTCCTTCCTGTCTGTGGCTCTCAGCTTCCAAGTTTGTTTGTTGGGGACTATTTTCAGCGGGGGATGAATCCACATGTGGTGCTGTGGTGAGTATTTGGGGCAGCAGGGCGGTGTATGTGGGACTAAGTCAGAATAAAACTACAGTATGTGTTCATGGTGATTATAGGAACACGTCACCCAGTACAGCAGTGAGGCTCACTGATGGGTTTTAATAGTTTCTGGACAACAATGGAGCTCTGTGGCTCAGAGGAAGAAAAGGTACTTGTTAGTAGAGAAGTACGAGTCCCAAGGAGCATTTAGTTTTTTCTGCTAATTTTAGATAAATTCAGCACGGCAAAATATTTTAAGAACTACAATACTGAAGCGTTCTGAATTTGCTTCAGCTCTGATTCTCTCCTCTGACTGTCTTTTTATCCAAAGCAACAGCAGCATGGGTATGGTGTTATTTAGAGCCATTCAGCATATCAAACTTAAATAAAACTGAAATAATTCAGTTTAATGGCAACAACACAAACCTCATTATCGATTTATTGAAATTTTCAAGAGACTCGTATGTTTTTTTTATGTGGAGCAACACTGAGGATGAAATGATCCGTTATGGTTGGAGTAAATTATACTACCTCTGAGGGTAAAAATCTATCTGCTGCTCAGTTTGCACCAGAAATCCATCTGTTCCTCTTTATTGTATAAAACTTTATGTAACCTATAATACCATTTGGACATACATAAGAAGAAAGTTAAAACTGGCTTTTGAGGAGGAGGAAGTCCTGACTGTGAGGTCTCCTCCTGAACTCTTCCACCTTCTTCCACTCGTATGGATCAATATCCGATTCCTACTTTTCTAAAAGTGTTTTCCTGCAGTTCAGCAGATCATATCCAGCCCGAATCTGCGGCAGGTGAAATCAAGGTTTTATGTTATTCTGCTCAGGTTGGCAAACAAATTGATGTAGAGTTAGTCAGCTCAAAACACAAAATGAAATGAAAAGGAAATCTTCCTCAAGTTTGCTCTAACCCCCCCCAGACAAACTCAGACACACACACACTTCTTCCTGCTTTGTTTCTGCCAAAGTATGTTGTGATTTACTTCAAATAGAGAACGTGTTACACCCAAAACACCTTATCTTCCGCACGCACACACAGTCTGCTTCTGAGCGACATGGCATTTTTAAATCCCTGTTACTGTGGTTCTGCACGGCTGGACGCTTTAATAGAAACAAAGTGTTTCTCCAATAACAAGCACAATGATGATAAAGCGGTCTGTTCCTGATAAAACAATTTATTTATAATACAGGTTTTTATTTAAAAAGCCATTTCCATCAGAAGTGAGTCATGGCGCTGCAGGGAGAAGGGCAAAGCACAGCCGAGGAAATTAAACACAAATGAAAATATGAGCAGGAAGGAAATACGTGCTAGATCGTTAATGTATTACAACTAATCAATCAATCACTTACTCAGGCAGGGGGCATTATATCATATCATAACTACTATTTGAGAGTCTAACCAATAACCAGAATTTTAAAGCCAACTCAGACCTAATGTGATCAAGCCTGGTTTAAAATTGAGATGCACATTTCTTACTTTAAAACACAGATTTAAGAGCTGGAGCACTGGTCACATCAATTTGATACTGACATAAAGAGATGGCTGCAGGGTTTACAGCCACAGTCGAGTGTGGTACACATATTATAGTACAATATTATGTAATATATTATATGTAGTGCCAAGCTAAAAACAGCCTCTGGCAGAACACTGTCCAAGTTTTTCCCTTCATCATTAGTACTTAAAGTTCATGTAGATGTGTTCCTTTCACACCTGTAGTATGGTCCTTTAGGGAAATAATAATCCTATTGTTGTCTTTAAGTTCTGGTCAGTTTCATGTTGACACTTTTTACAAACAGAACAGGGGCTGTAAACATGAAGTCACACCGACTGACAGGTAACTCGTTCAGTTTCTTTGGCTGTTCTGCAGCATCATCAGCACTACAGGGAGCCAGAGGGGAAAATCAAATGTGAAAGCAAAGAAGTCATGCTGCCCTTTATTGGGCCTGATAGGTCCTTTTAATTTTATTTGATGGTCACAAAGAGCTTGTGAAAAAGTAATTGATTTTGAACACTATAACTCAAGGCTGCAGCTAGACCTCATACATGATAAATACTAACGAATAGGCAGAAAAAGTTCAGAAGACAGCTTTAGCACCAGTCTAAACAAACTGGATGGGCAAGCACACCAGAGTTCATTTATGAATGTACCAAACAGTTTGGTATGAAAGTCCCCCAAGATGCAACATGTCAAGAATTACTAATTTATTGCTTTAGCTGACTATATCAGTGGGACTATACCACTTGGTCTGTACTAAATAATATCCTGCCTCTCCTAAATGTGTGTCATGACATTCAAAACAAAAACAAATTATGAAAACGGGCAAATTTTCTACAGCCACGGTCCAACATTTTAATTAGCTTTATTTTAATTCAAAATCACCAATACAATGTGTTTTTCTATAGTAAGAAAAGACCATAATATTTGTTTTGTACGGACACAAAACAGTGGTAATAAGGGACCGGAGTAACACGCATTTCCCAATAGCTTCGACGAATGAATACTTTTTAATATGCAAAAACAAGCTACCAACTTTACCCAAACTTGAACTACTTTTAGAAAACTTCAACATGGGGAAACCAAAAACAAGGCCTAGACCAAGCACAGCGATTTGCTGTGAACATGGTTTGAATTAGCTTTATTTGAATTACCAAAAACCAATACAATGTGTGTTTTTATTGTGAGCAAAGACCATAATATATATTTATTTTTTTGGACACAATAGAGCAGAAAGAAGGGACTGACAGACTAAAACTAACACCAACAAAAACACAATACAGGGGATGGAAAATGAACTTGAGGTACTTTTACTTAATAAATTGCAGTACTTTTTCCACCACTGCACAACCCACACTGACAGCATGCTCTCTGTGTATCTGTGAGAGAGAGGAAGCGGGTCAAAGGGATATGTGGACCAACAGATAACTGATGTGAAACAAATAGACTTCCGATCGAAAATATGAAATATTCATGTTAAAGACAGCGGACAGAGGACAATCAATACTCATCTTCTCCTCTGCACTCTTCCCCTCTTAGAAATGGATACTTGACCCAATGAGAAAATGAGGTTGTATTTAAATCATCCTCCACTTTCCTAAGTGTGTTTGCGGTCAGTTTAACCCACGGTTTGTTAACTGATAGTAGATCATCTCCCAAGGTAGACTTATTCATCATTTTACAGCACAGGGTTGTATAATGAGATGAAGGTATGTGTCATCTTATGTCACAAATCCATATATACATTATAAAAACCTATTCTGACAATTCATCTGAGAGCAGTTTATGGGAAAAATAACATCAATAGTCGTTTTTAGCTGATCCAGTAAATTGATTATCTGATAAAGCAAGATGTAGAAATCCTGTAAATTCAATATTGACATTAAAGGTCTGTTGATATTCTTTATTTTTCTTGTATTAAACTAATTCCATGAAAATACCAAATTTTATGGGTCCTAATAGCAAGTTATGTGTGTGTATCAAAGCCTGATGTCTCTTCTTCCTGTGAGCCATAGCGCTCCAAACCCATCAGTGAGCCTCACTCCTGCTCTGGGTGACTTGTTCCTTCATCACCATGAACACACACACTGTTGTTTATTTTGACTCAGTCCCATAAACACCGTCCTGCTGTCCCAAATACTCACCAGAGCAGCAAATGTGTATTCATCCTCCGAGGAAAATAGTCCCCAACAAATGCACTATTTGCTGCTGTATTATTGCCAGTGACTAGCAGGTTTGCTTTTTGTAAATTAAAGAACAGGAAGTATTTATAAACCGATGTATCGTTTGTTTTGATGTTTTTGTGGAATTTGTTTTCAATAACAAAAATATAAGCTTTATCCTTTACCTTACAACATAACTCTCTGAGGAAGCAACATAAACCTGGTGAATGTTTGCATATTTATTACAGGATTGATTGTTTCTCAACTGAAGTTTACAAATGACAACAAAAAAAGCAAACTACAAAGGGAAAAAGGGCATGCGGGTGTTGATAAAGAAAATGTCAGTTTATCATTTCCTGCTTCATTTTGGTGAATCCTTTCTTGTGTTTCTGTGTTTTTCCCGTTCTCTGTATTATATTTTTCCTTTTGTCATTTATTAATTTGTTCCCCTTGTGTTTAGTGTGTTTAACTCCCTGTCTTTGTGGTTACTCATTGTCTGTAGTTGATTTTTTCCTGTTTCCCGTTTCCTCTCATTTCTTATCACTTCATCACTTCTCGCGTGTTTGATTGCTTGCTCCTCACTGATAGTTTCCATCTGTGCCTTGTTAATCACCTCCCTCTTGTGTATGTAATTAAGTCTGTGTCTTCTCATTGTTTAGTGGTCTTTGTCACCAGGTCAAATGCCCCATTCCTTTTCCCAGTGTTTCCCTGTGTGTTGGAAATCTACCTCTGATTCTTAGACTTCCTTTTGGATTATGTGAACTCCCCTTTTTGACTTGTGGTGGACTGCTAACCTGTTTTGACCCTTGCCTCCCTTCACTCTCCATAAACTTGTTCAATCTTTTGTTTAATTATTATTAAATAACAGGACTAACAATGATAGCTGTCAGTTTAATAATGTGGTTAAACTGTTGATCTAAACTTTATTTTATTAGTGACACCTGCCAGCCAATGAATTAGTATTCAGCATGAAAGTGTTACACAGAGAGTTGTCTGTCATCTAAACCTGCCAAGTTTAACTGACACTGACATAAAGAGGAGGAGGGAGGGAGGAGAGGTAGAAGTAGAACAGGAGAAGAGGAGGAGTGTTGGACGTGAAGGAGGATGGATGGAGGAGACGAGCAGAACTTTAAAAGTAGAGCAGCTGCTCCTGAACACAGCCCCGTCCCTCCATCTGTGTGAGTGCTTGTGTTTACACTGACTGTTGCCCTATTAGCTGTCCCTCCACATGTGGGTCCATCTGGTTCATAACGACCATATGGACCCCCTCTCTCTCCCTCTCTCCAGGTGACTTAAAGTCCCTGTTAATTAGAGCTGATGTCTCATTTAGTCTGAAATTTCTTCGCTCTCACAAAGTAATTTTGGTTTCATCCAAATGTGCCATTTAACTAATTAACTAATTGTGTAATTTGTGGTGGCGTCCCCCGATCCTGTCTATTTACCTCTGTTTGTGTGTATGTGCGTGCTTCTGTTGAATCTAAGATGAAAGCAGTAGTCTGTCTTTACCCAGGAGTTAGCCCAATCCTCTGAGGCGGGATCAGTCCAGCTCCTGTATAAACAAAGATAACATCCAGGAATTAGTCATATTCGTTCCTGTCAACCCAGTAAGGATTTGTTTCAAAACAAACTGTTTATCAGACACATAGTTTAGTTCATTTACAGTCCCAGCCACTCCCAGCCTGAGGTTTTTTTGGTTGGCTGCAATCCAGCTCCCTCACCCCCCCTTGCAGTTGCCAAGGTCTGGTTTTACCTTTCACCTTAAGGCTCGTGCAGACTACATGATTTTCAACGTCGGTCGATGGCCGTGCTGTTCACACTACACAACTTGCCGTCTTGTGACGGGACTCTTTAAGTCAGGGGGTCACACACTACACGAGCTGACAGCGGCTCTGTCACCCGACGCTGGTCTCCAAACCACGTTTTGTCAATGAGGCGAACCTACACACGAAACAGCTGTTGTTTGTTATTATAAAGATACCAATTATAAAGACAAAGAATATGAGTGAAAGAATGGATTAGCACACGCAGGTAGCAGGGATCGTCTGAGCTACAGAGAGAGCTGGATGGGAGTAAAAAGTGTTTTGCAGTGAAAAAGTAGCTGCCTGCTCTGCCAGCTGCCTGCTCTCATTGGCTGAATGTGGATGTGGAGTCATCCGACTCCTCCAGATGTTTGGCATGCTAGATATCTGGCAGACGTCTGTGATGTGTCAGAAATTTAGTTTTTATGATGTTTATGACTTATCTGCAAAGCATGAGTTCAGATAGAGTGGCCCGTACGCCCTCTTTTTCCCGGACATGTCCTCTTTTTTGGGACCTAAATGCATCTTAAATCGCCCAAAATGTCCGGGAATATTACATTTTACTGTTTGGCGTACTGGGACTTTTTCTTGCGTATTGGAATTTCTGACAAGCTGCCGGTACTCTTGTCTGCCCTCTCCACTAGCAAAGAAGTAGTAGGGAGAAGATTGGCTGTTTTTTTATATCCAAGCGTATGCAAAAAGTTGCTGTAGCTGGAATTAATATTATACTAGTTGTAACATATATATGATACTATTATCTGAAATGATATGATAAATACACCAACATTAGGCCTGATCAAACCTTAAAAAGACAGAAACTGTTTTTCTTTGTGATTCAGTTGAATTGTTGAATCTAAACTAATAAGCTGTTGAAATGTTACAAATAGGCCTATTTTAAAGAATCTGTAAGCAAACTTTAGCCAACTGAGGTGTTGCCTATTAATATATTAGTATTACACAAACATTAAACTTTTTATTTATTGTTATAATATTGTTCTAATACACAAATGTATACTAGTTCCTCCTCCAGGTGGATAGAGCCTCTGCAGTGGACAGATATAGATTTAGCCTGAGCCAGGATGCCATTGTACGAATATTGTATGTAGGCACCTTTTGCTGCCTCTCTTCTTGACAGCAACATGTTCCCCTTGTTCTTTTTTACAAAAATTATTGTTGTAATATAAAAGTGTGTGTGTGAGACCTACAAAGCTGGTGCGTACTTCTCAGTGTCAAATAAAGGCGCTAGCAATCTAGAAGCCCACATGTAGTAGGCCCTATCAAAATGTCAATAACATGGTTGCATAGTTAACCCCACCCCCACTCCCCATACACATTTCCACGGTGCCACCAGTTAGCTTCTTTAATCCCCACCCCTGACTGTCTAGTTCAGAAGAACTATTTATACCAGTATTTATTTGTTTTTTGAGTGATGATCACATTAAATTGTTGTTGTTTTTCATATATTTCTTATAGAAATATATGATGTGAGTGATGATCACATTAAATTGTTGTTGTTTTTCATATATTCATATGTTGTTGTTTTTCATATATTTCTAATAGAAATATATGAAAAACAACAACAATTTAATGTGATCATCACTCAAAAAACAAATAAATACTGGTATAAATAGTTCTGTATAACAGTATACATTAGAAATATATAACAGTGACTAAACAGATTTGTATGCTCCATTCAAAAAAACACTTTCAGAGGGTTTGTGTTTGTATCTGTTTGGGTTGGTCTTTAAGGCAGCTGAATAGGGAACTGATATGTACACATTTTCACCTCTCCACCTCCTATTCAAGCAGATCACCCGAAGAGAGGTGAAAATGTGTTGCCTTTTCAAGCAGCTGATACCCATTTGAATAGAGAGGCAACCTACACAAACACACAATGAATGTTGTTTTGTAAAAATAAATAAATAAATAAAAGTAAAAACACAGAGGAAAGGTTTTTAGGATTGTTTATTTAGCAAGCACAGAAAAATAACAACATACACACACAGTGTCATTTTGAAATAGCAATGCCATTACTTCTGGGCATAAATGTGTGTGTGTGGATTGTTGAAGGTTTTTTTCACTTTCCACTATGCCCTCCTTTGTTCTTCACAACCAGTCTCTGCATTTCTGATGTAATAGCTCTTTATTACAGAGTTCCTGGGTCAGTTTCGTGTCCCAAAAGAACTCTATGGCTTGGACAAGCTCCTGTCTTCAACCAAAGTCTTTCATTGACTGCCAAACACGTTTCATACATCCATCCATCGTCAACCTCTTATCCTGCGTACAGGGTCACGGGGAGCTTGAGCCAACCCCAGCACACCCCGGGCAGGTCGCCAGTCCATCGTAGGGCCACACATATGGTGCGTTCCATTTGACATGGGAAGTCGGAATTTCCGAGTTCAAAGGTCAAAATTTCAGTCAGAATCCCAACTTCGGAAGTCGGGAGAATCGCACTACCCCGACTTCGTGATCCAAGATGGCTGTCGGGGTATCTACTGTTTATTAGCACTTCTGTGTACTTGTGTCTCATAGAAATGTTCGTACACAAAGTGCTGTCCAACAGCTGTATGTGGCCATGTTGCTACAGTGTTTAGTATGAGTAAATACCGCACAATGCGTTTTTTTTAATCAACCGGCGTATCAATAGCTAACCTGGCCTAGTTGTAAACAACGGCTGGCTGAGCGTGGTAACTGGAACGCCGTCAACTCGGGTGTGACGTCATTCCCAGCTCCGACCTCTGAGGTAAATGGAACGCACCAATAGACAAACAACCAGTCACACCTAAGGACAATTTTAGAGACACCAATTAACCAAGCCTGCATGACTTTGGACATTAGGAAGAAGGAGCACCCAGAGAGAACACAGAAAGGCCGGGGCAACCGGGGTTTGAACCCACAACCTTCTTGCTGTGAGGTGACAGTGCTAACCACTGCACCGCGCGTGTCCTCACCCAGTTGTTTCCCTCCGATGCAATACAGATTGCAGCAGCAGTGTGCTTTGGATCATTGTCCTGGAAAAAGTGATGCTCTTTCCCAAAATGTTGTCTGAAGTATGGTGCCGCAACTTCCCGCAACAGTCCCCAGATATGGAGCTTTTCAGCAGTGTTTGGGATGTGGTTTGGCAACAAAGCAGTCCTTTCTGTGGAAACTAAGCCTGGGGTGGTACTCCAGAGCCACTGAAGTTACTGAAGTTACATTCATACCACGTCTCCTCAGACTCAATCCACTGAATAGCTTGCCTTAGCCTTGCATCTTTGTTGCGTTCTTTTGTCACTAGGTTTCTGCAGGCGCGTCGTATACTGGTCAGGCTCAGATGAACACCAAAATCTGCTTCAACTTTCTGCTGCACAGCTTGGGACCTCATCAATGGCAGTCACGATATTTGGAAATCAGAAAAGAAAACATTAGACAAAAGCAAACTTTATGTACAGGAACACATTTCATTCACAAAGGAAGACTTTCCAGTTTCAGAGATTGTCATAAAGGAAAACAGGAAAACTTTTAAATGCACACTTCACAAAGGTTGTAATTGTGCATTCTTACTGGTGCAGTTTCCTCGAGCGGCGGGGTGGTCTCTCCTTGAAGTGATATTGCACAGTTCTCAGCGAAACTTTAATGCCCATCTTGCAAAATGTTCCTGGATTTCGTGTGGTGATTTTCCACTTGCCCTTAATGAGACAAATCTATTCGTAATTCTCTTTGTTGATGTGCTTCATCTCTGCTGTATGTGGCGATCCACTTCTCGGTGATTGCAGAGCCTGGTTTACGATGACTTGTAGAGCACACAAGTGGGTGTGTTCCAACGAACTTTTGCGATTGGCTGAAGTATGCCAACCACCTACTCCACCAGCACTGCAGGAGCAGCTGACTGCTAGTCGTTCCTTCTGTGGCCAACAACTGTTTAGGCGGGCACCCTCAGATGGAGACTGAAGTGTAGATTTTATGCGTTGATTTGTATTTCAAAAGATGGTTTGCCCATAAAACAGATTTTGTTTTGGCTGAACGTAAATAAAAATGCTTTTTTATTGTGTTTCATCTGTTTTCAGTGCTGCCAGGTGAGCTGCCCACTTCTGCACTCTCTGCTTATTTTGTGTAATGAATGAGGTATATCAAAATAAAGTGAAAAAAAAAGGACCTGTGTGCGGGCTCTACAGTAACAGATAACAAAACATAGAATTTGTACTCAGTGTTACAAAGGTCCCTGTGATGGACTGGCGACCTGTCCAGGGTGTACCCCACCTTTTGCCCGATGTCAGCTGGGATTGGCTCCAGGCCCCCGTGACCCCTGTACGCAGGATAAGCAGTTGAGGATGGATGGATGTATGGATGGATGTTACAAAGGCCCTTACACTCAGTGTAACAATCTAGATTGTGGGGGCTGGGAGATCTGTAAGGATGAAACACCAGTGGCTCATTATGTGGAAACAAAAATGTACACTCTGATGCTAATGATGTCTATGGGCTCAGAAGGTAGCACACTAAGAGAGAGAACTCAATTCTGCAGTAGGCAGTAGACTGTCTCTTTTTATGTAACACACATTACCCTGCAAAGACCAGTACCGTTACACAGCCTGAAGAATCACTCATCTAATTTGACCAAATTCACAGACAGTAATCACACATGCGTATCAAACTATACAATATTAAAGCAGTACAGATAATTATTCTAGGTGTGACATTGTCGGAGAGAGTGAGAGGCGGCTGTAAAAATAGGCATCTTCTATTTTGATTAACGATAAGCCTGTTGATATAGTTGTCAAGTTTAAATACTTAGGAACAATTTTTGATTGTAAATTAAGTTTTACAGCCAACACAGAGTACATTTAAAAAAAAAAAAAAAGCAATTTGACTCATACGACATAAGCAAGAATATCCTAGAGAGTGTTTATCAAAGTCTCATCAAAAGCATTCTTACTTTTAATACATGGACATGATATGGACACTTAGGGACGAAGGACAAAAACAGATTGTGCAGAATTACAAATTTGGCTGTTAAGATTATTGGGAAAGAGCAGAAATAATTGGGATGTATATGTAAACAGGTGAAACAAAAAGTTAGAGAAATTGCATGTGATTCTGTACAGCCCTCGTTTAATGAATTTATTGAAAATGAAAGGTGTTGTAGAGCAGCTGCAGCAACTGAGAACATTTACAAAAAGTTTTTCATTCCAAATGCAATTATCTTACTAAAATTTGTAATGTCTCCACACTGGGATCCTATCTGTTATGGTCTGTACTGTGTATGTTGTGTTATTTATTGTGTTTTTGTATTGTATTTTTTAAGGATGTGGTTTTTAATCAACCTGTGAAGCCAAAGACAAATTTCCACATTTGTGCACAATAAAGACATTTCATTTGAATAATGGGCAAACGTAAACACAGAAGTCATTTTATAGTCATATATATATATATATATAATCTCACTTTGCAACTGCAGCTCTCCACATTTAATGTTTAGGGGCTGCATTCACAACACCATCAAGGTGGGATCACATACCTTCCACCGAGGACCCAGGAGAGCTCGGCTGACAATTTTAGATGGCCGCTTCTGTACACTCACTGAGGTACCTTACCATTTAGTTTTAGGGACAAAAGGAACTTAACAGCCTCTGAATGTGAAATGAAGTGGACTGGCCCTTCTCAACACTATATGTTTGTGTTTATTCTTTAATTCAGACTCAAATAAGTTGTAAATTTCATGCAAATCAACATAGATAGAGCCATAGCTGCCAAGAAGTAACCGTATCCCAGCAGACACTGTAAAATCGAAATATTTTTGTTGATTCTAATGTTCATTAAAATGTAATATCTCAAGAAACTTTTTTTAACTAGATGTCGATTCATTAAAACCAAATATACATAATAAACAACTGTAATCCACGAATTACACAGAGCCACATTGGACCAAGAATTGGCCAGATCCCCAGAAGATACTATTAATTAAAAAAAGTTCCTGTTCATTCTGTTCATTAATGACTAAAACTTAATAAGCCAACAATCCTGTTGCTTAACAAGATGGAGCTTCATTAAAACCAAATCTCCATAGTAAACACTATAATCCATGAATTAGCCAGAGCCGCACTTCTCTGGATTTAGCCTGATCCCACGGGTAATTTAGACAGAGCGTGTTACCGCTCAACATGTTTGCAGATGTCTATTAAAACCCTGAAACCAAGAGAGCTGAAGAGGAGAGAAAACCGGAAAGGGAGGAATCAAAGAGAAGAAAGACGTGCATAAAACAAGGAGAGGAAACATGAAGGACTGAGTGGAGTGGAGGAAAGGAGGCGAGCACATAAAAAGAAGGGAGGAGGAATTAAAACAGGAAAAACTAGATGAAATAGAAGAGATAAGAAAATGACAAGATGAAAGAAGAGGAGGAAACAAAGGAATCAAACTGGGAGAAAGCAAAATAATGGATGAACGGAGCGTGGAAAGAAGATGAGACAAGAAAAGGAAATAAACAACAAAGATTACAGTAAACAAAGATTAACCAGACTAATTACACAACTAAACCTTTGTTTACTGAACAAACTGTTTCACTAAACGACAGCTTGTTGACCGACTTTATTTAATTGGAATCTGTCAAAAAGCTGAGCTGGAAGAAAACCAAAGCAAACCCCAGCTTCCAAAAAGTACTGTGAAGAGTACGCCCCATTGTGGCGATCACATACCAACATGGTGGGGACTCATCTCCCATATGGGGACAAATATGTGGCTCCCTTACTTTTAGTGTTGAGGCCTGGTTTTATATAAGTGGAGCTAGCTGAAAACCAAAACAAATCCCTGGAGGGTATTAACCACACTGTGGGGACAATAACCTGTTCAGACACCAACAATGTGGTGACTCACCTCCAATATGGGGACAAGCATCTGGCTCCCCTATTTTTAGGCTTAAGATATGAATTTATGGTTAGAATCAGCTTCGGTTAAGGGTTGGTTGGAAATGGTCAACGGTTATAGTCTCCTGACAATGAATATTAATGTCCCCATAAGTGACAAAGACAAATGTTTCTGTGTTTTCAGGAGAAGCAACGCTTCCTGACTGACGTTCTCCATGAGGTGATGCTATTGGATGGCCTAAACTCCTCCCACCCGATCTCCCAGGAAGTGGAGCAGGCGACGGATATTGACAGAGTCTTCGATTGGATAGCATACAAAAAAGTAAGTTCCTAATGAAATATGGTGGCAGAGTGATAACTTGAGGACAAGTTGGCAAACAAGTAAAATGCTCTCTCAGTGGCTGACTGCAAGCTAATCCACTGATCGCAGCAATTCCAATGAAATGAATTGATTAATGTGCATGTTTCCACTTGTTGTTATGTGTGAAAGGATGTGTCTCTGTGCTGTCTGTAGGGAGCGGCGTTGATCCGGATGCTGGCTAACGTGATGGGACAGCCGCTGTTCCAGAAAGGACTCAATGTAAGTTCATGTCGTCCTGCAGGTCCAGCTGTATACAGCTGTTTATGTATCTGAGGACAACAGGGACAGCTGGTTTTATGCTTTAAAATGATTTGTCACCAGGATTCAGACAGCAGCTGTGTGTGTGTTTTGACTAAACCGTGACTGTTTGAAGCATACTGAGTATGTAGATGGGCAGCGAATAAGTGAATTAGGCTGCAGGGGCAGTTTGAGAGGAAGTTTTGCTACTTGTTCTCTGCTGTAAAATCTTGCCAATATTACACTGTAAGTGACCCGAATTCAAGCTGAGCACTGCTGCTGACCAAAATGCAAACTTTATACAGCCACCAAGTGCTACAGAGCTGCAGTTAAACACTCACAGGATAGATCCGAGTAACCCTTACCCCTCCACCAGACACCAAAAAAAGTTTTTGATTTTCCCCCTCACATTTTATTTATTCAGCTGTTCAAATGCTGGTCAAAGCCTATTCCGCACTGCCAGGAGTAAAATTCTGGTGAGGAAACATCCCTACCTCTCTTTCCTAAAACCCCCTAATTCCCCCTCAAAAAAATGAACGCCTCCTGAAGGCAGCGCGCTTCAGAGGTTTAGGGATGTTTGCTCTGTGACAGCAGCCTGTCACAACTAATGAAAAAATTAAATTTCAGTATAATGAGTTATTACAAGTTCCCTGGAATTATGTTTTAGTTCCCTCACAGTTTACCTAGGGACAAGTTCAAAGTAGAATTCAATAAATTGATGCATGGTGGAGTAGGGCAGCTCTGGCTGTTGTACAAAGTAATGAAACATGAATCAAAGACAAAGCAAAAAGTAATTTGAGGAGAGACAAAAATATTGCTTTAATAATATTGATATTCTGTTTTACTCTGGAGGTTTTAATTTTGAAACAGAACAGTAATGAATTCCTTCTGTTGACTTTAACCACTAAACCATCCAGTAGAGTAAATAACAACAACAGTGGTGTTAATGACAGTTGCATTATTTATCATTCAGCTGTATGTAGCTAAATGGCTGTCTGATGGTTAATGTTAACATGTTAGAAACATCAGAGGAGCAGAGACAAAAAGCAGCAAAGCACTTTTAATATACAAAATTGGAAGAAATCAGTGTAAAACAATGATGTCATATGATGTAAGGTGCAACTGGGTTAAATATAGTTTTTGTTCTGAATACAGTCATGGAAACGTGTATGCACACACACAGACACAGACACACCATGTCCTGGTTTTCCTGCAGAAACTGTGACCTGGAACACACAGAGAACCAGATTCTATATAAAACATTGCTGATCCAGCAGCAGAACAAGCAGAGAATACTGTGTGTGTGTGTGGGTGTGTGGGTGTGTGTGTGTTACAAGTCTATATACAATGTGCCAAACTTCACGCCACACTACCTAATAAGAGCATTAGTTCCAGCTCTCAGCTGCATAAAAAACATCTTAGGAAAACATTTCTTCATGTTTTCCAAGAATCTGATGTTAAGTGAAAAATATAACATAAAAAACCTTATATAACCTTGCAAACCAACAGCAACAACACATGAAAGAGTCTCATTCTGAATATCTGTGGTATGACAAGAGCCTCAAGCCTAATAATTTAGTCAAAACACAACCAGCTTAAGTTTTATTTGTTAAACATTTAATTGGAGTCGGATGATACCACCACTTCCAAGTTGGCCAATCACAGACCGCTACCACCCCTAATAACATGTGCATTTCATACAGGATGGATGGTAGAGATGGGAAATATTCTCATGTTTACAACATGCAAGCATACACGTCAGGTGATAACGCCAGATGGTTGTATGATTGTAGAGCATGTTATATATATTTTGCACTGATAATATATCACTATATCAATGATGTTTGGGTTCAGTTACCTTGTAGAACAGACTTTAGCTCAAATGAAACATTATTTGTTCACCTGTTCTGTATTCTGAAGTGCAAAGTCAGAGATATCAGCGCTTTCAGAGAAATCTGTTCCCCAGTCTTATCTCTGACTTGGATGTTGTCGTGAATAATATTTAGAGGTCAGAAACTGAAAGTGTGGTAGCTCCAGTGTGACATGAATATGGCATAAACTGCCAAACCTCATTAACAACTAGCAGAGTGCAGATATTCGTCAGGTGTGCCTGAGGGGCATGTGGGTGGGGAACAAGACATGCAGGGCAGGCTGTGTGTCTAGAGTGTGTGCATGAGAGTAGTGAAATGAAGGGGAGAAAGTGTTTTTGTATAGTGGAATTTTTGTCATGTAGATGTATGTAATGTTTTTTATATAGTATAGTCTCTGTTTTCTAGGTGCATAGAATAGTTTAATGGTAATGGTATGTGATAGGAGCATCCTGTGTTCGCGTAACTAAACTTAATCGGTGTTGGGAGGAACATGTTACAGAAGTAACACAATTACAGTAATGTATTGGTTTTTGCTTTAACGCAGTAATATAAAGCATTACTAAAAGAACAAATTATACCCGTTACAATCTAAGTAACGCACATTACATTTCGGCACCAGAAAAACAATTCCATGAGTAAAAGAGTAACGTTATTTCCTCTTGTGGGAAGCCGATGGTCCTCTTAACAAGACGGTAGCTCCCCTGATGGAACAATTCTATAGGCTATGTGTTTGTTTGCTTTAACGAATTACTTTCCTGATCAGAGAGGCTTCTGTCAGTTCATCCTGTCGGTGTCGGGGGATTGAAATAATCAATGAAGTTATGCTGCTGTACCTCGTGCGTAAATGCGCACAGCGTCTTTCTTAATGGGGAGACAAATCAATCCATTCATTAAACATTCTTATTTATTTAGAATACTTTGTTGACGACACACAAAATAAAACCCCTGAGTTGAATCTCACTCAGTTGTCCCTCCTGGCTCTCTTACAGTCAAAATGGTGACAAAGATAACAAAAACTGTTATTTTTTCATCTCGTATAGTGCCTTAGTGGATCATAACATATCAGGTATGCAATTAATCTGCAGATGCTGGCCTGCGACAGACTAGGTAAGCTTTGTTTGTAGCCTAGCCGATTGCAGGAAATGCCTTTTGCCATGCAAATACCGCTGAAAAGACAAAAGTCGAAGCTTTACAATAATATTGGTCTATAAAATAAGTTTTTCGAAAAAATTTACTCACTGCAACCACAAGAGGTCCTAGAGCAGTCATAGCCCAAAAAATGTTAGGCGGATGAATCCAGTTATTTGCGAGATTAGCTGCAGACAGATAACACACGCTCAAATATTATCAATACTAATTAATTTAAATAACAACCTTACAAACAGCGAGATTTTCAGTGTTTAGGAACCTTTTTAAAGCATAGAGGAGCTCACCTGGCTTTAGAATTAAAAAGCCATAGTGGCCTGTTGAGGAACCTGGATGTGTTGATGGAAAGTTGAGGTTGAGGTTCATGTTATCCTCAGATATGGGAAAACAGTCCTCATAAACAGCCTCTCTGCTAAAACGCCATAAATCTCTCACCCTAACCCTCACAGCTGTTGATAACACATTTTAAATGAAATTATTATCAGTCATAAACATCTTTTTTTCCTGACAGAAGGCTTGTTATCATCTAAATCTGTGTTTGTATTGGAATCAGGGTCAGACTCTGTGTGTGGGGGGTGTTTTATCTCTTCTATGTCAGCTTTGGTGAAGGTGAGAGAGCCATACTTATCAAAGCCACACACACTCTCTCTCTGTTGTTATCATGTGTCATCTTGTTCCAATAAAGAGTTTCTCCTTTGCCTTATCGACCTCCATACACACCATGACAACTGACTGACTGTTTGTGAGGAATCTTCTCCATCACAGAGAAGCAGATTAGAGCTGTTTCTCTGTAGGTGTTCGGTGTTATCTTGTACTACTTTCCTGCCTTTTCTTGTTTCATTATAAACCCAATCATCCACCAACCTCTCTGAGCTTTTATATCCGCAACCCACTGCAGTGGGAATGAGTTTTCTTCCCGAAACTGGAAACAGACAGGGATCAAACCAAACAAAACCGTCACCAACGAATTACGGGTTGAAAGCGAAACTGCCACACCACTAAGTCCTTTTGAACTGGGAGATGCTTTCTGGGAGCTTTTGAGTCTTCACCTTGTTCATTAGCTCAGAAAATATAACTTAAGAGTTTGAAGTCGAAGCAGGGATTGAACCCAAAGCCTTTTAGACTCAACACAGGCGCTAAACTCACTGCTCCTCCGAGGCCTACTGGCATGTTATATCACTGAGACTTATTTCAAACATTAAACACCGAACGCTGTTTGATGTTTCTTTCTAAAAGCTTTTCAGCGTTCGCTCACATTATTGGCTCCTAAATCCAACAGATTCACACAGGCAAAGGTATCGTTAAATGGGAAGACAGAGACATGTCACTTACACAACCCTGCCTCCTACCAATAACTACAGTATATGGAAGTGTCTGTAATGACGTCAAGAGTGTGTTCACTGTCAATATTTAATTCCAAAGCGCTAAAGTAGTATAACATTATACAGTACATAAAGAAAAAGCATGCAGAGATGGTAGGGGGATGTTTCAGTATGTAACCATAGCACATGACCTTGACCTTGGCTTCATATCCTATCTTAAGCTGCATAGTTATGTGTTAAGTAGCCACCATAACCTATGACGGGCTATGGAGATACCACATGGAGACCACAAGACCTGTGATTGGTCAGCTTGGGCTGCTTGGGTTTTCTCCTACAAATTTTCTGATGCAGAAAGAGATTGTTGGTTCACTAAGTCATCTCCACTGCAGACCTTCTGCTAGAGGTGATCAACCCTCTCTGACAGTAAACCAAAGAAGTTACTTGAACATAATACATATATTAATAATGCTAGATGCATATACCTATTATATATATTAGTTATATGCCTATCCCACTGTTGCACTATATCAAGCTGTGTATCAAGTAAAATGTAAAAAAAAAACAGTTACTGTGATAAATACTAGGTAGGCACAATATGGCCAGATCATGTACAATACATGTATCTAGTGTTGCATAGGTGATGATATTAACAGGTGGCATCCAACACTGAATTATAAATCAAATCTGACAATGTAGGTATCCATGGTGGGACTCTCATTAATCCCTTGCATTAAAGAGGTGGTATTATGCTCATTTTCAGCTTCAAAATCTTATTTAGTGGTTGTACCAGAACAGGTTTACATGGTTTAATTTTCAAAAAACACCATATTTTTTTGTCATACTGCACATTACTGCAGCTCCTCTTTTCACCCTGTGTTGAAGGCTTCGTTTTAGCTATGGAGTGATGCATCTTGCCTCTACATGATCTTTGTTGGGAGTTGCACATGTGCAGTTCCTAGTTAAGGACTACTAGCCAATCAGAAGCAGAGAAGGGCGGGTCAGTGAGAAGCCGGTAAACAGGGCTTCGGTTCGGCTGTATATCCCCTTACTAGCTTGGCAACATGGACTGGAGCAAGAGTTTCAGAGTGGTGAGTTATTAATCTGTAACAAAAGAATCCATAAAGTTTTAACTGAGCTCTGTCTCTACATCACAGGAACAACTTTATGTCCACTGACTGCCTGGAGGGTAGCTAGTGTTTGGAAGGGAGAGGAGAGCTGTGTGCTGCAGCTCACTGTTTTTCCACCAGTGTTTTTGAGGGCGTGTTGGAGACAGGAACTCCCTTTGGGCTGGACTTTGGGCTTTTTCACTTTGCAAACCTGTTACATGCACAAAAAAAGATATATAACTCAATGAAGGAGAGGTAAAAAGCCAAAAAGCACAATATGACCTCTTTAAGTATTTATGCTTCAAGTCTTTGTTTATGTTTTTACTACTACTGTAAAACTTTTAATTATTATTAGCCTGGGCCTTTATTTGCTACTTTCACATGCCCATATTTAGGACAGGCGTCTATAAGGTGCCGGCCTTTAATTCCATTTACACAAAACTCCTGCTCAGTAAAGATGGGGAAGAGACTACTACTTTATTTCAACCAGTATGAATATTACTAGGCTTTTTTATGTCTCGTTTGCCATACTGGAAAATCTGAATTGTATTGTAAAGAATCTAACGGATGTAACGATTTGTAGCATGTCCATATGGACAAAGATTTTGACATTAATATTTGTATATACGATCTAACAGCTGAAAAGTAGCTCAAGCGGGCGACCCGGTTAGTTTAAAACATCTTAAATCATCTTAAAAAACTTAAATGAAAACCAGAACAGGCATCTAATTGAGACATGTGTTTATTTGTCAAAACATGAAGCCACACCAGGCCAGTAAAAGGGACAGGCCTTTTTGGGACTAGGCTTTTAACTGAAGTTTTACTATTAAGATCAGGTATGCAAGATGGGATTTGGTGCAGAAAGACGGTTTATAACAAATGCAGGTCTATTTTGGACACAGCTGAATATTGTGCCAACCGCGGTCTACCAAATGATGTAATTTCCTGTCACATGGTGTGTTTTAAGCTGTTTTCTGTTTTTTTAGGATTATCTGCTGAGTCACATGTACAGCAACGCAGCCAGAGACGACCTGTGGAGCAAACTGTCTCAGGTAACACTTACCTGTCTGTAAACCTATCTGGGTTTTGAACCACTTGTCCTCCGCTGGCTCAAAAGCTTCAGGGCAGAGCAGTACAGTGTTAGTGATTTGCTCTACAGCAGGGAGACTGACTGAAGCTGTTAATTATTTAACGAAGCAGTTGTAATGAAGGCCAGAGAGACGCTCGTTAAGACTGACTTGATGAGACAGAGATGAGGAAAGTCTTGTTGCCATGGTAGCATGACTGACAGGTGGAGGCGAGGCTTGTTTTCTTGTTTGTCCTTCACACAAGAAGCTTCTAGAAAAGAGTCTTTTTAATTATATTCATCTTCATTAGTGACGTTCATTATACTGATAGGGTGCTTCAA
The DNA here is from genome assembly GCF_021292245.1 of Micropterus dolomieu. Classification (NCBI taxonomy): domain Eukaryota; kingdom Metazoa; phylum Chordata; class Actinopteri; order Centrarchiformes; family Centrarchidae; genus Micropterus; species Micropterus dolomieu. The sequence continues at coordinate 480,538 of NC_060172.1, read as the reverse complement.
TTATCTGAAAGTAATTTTTCCACTTAATTAAGTGGCTTTGAACTAAATATTGGTTAACTTTTCACCAGGTTATTGATGATGGATAATGACCCAATTAAATAATCCTTGAATAATCTTTGTAAATTAGTCGTTATTAGTTATTGATTATTTGTATGCAATGTTTTTTCCAGGCCATGCGTTCAGAGGGGCGGGACATTAACATCGGAGAGATGATGGACAGGTGGACTCTACAAATGGGCTATCCCGTTGTTACCATCAGCAAAAACCAATCAGAGCAGCTCCCCACTCATTACATAACTATCAACCAGGAGCACTTCCTGTACGGGCAGGAAGGCAGGAACAACAACAGGTTAGAAGTTTCAAATGTGTTTAATACTGTAAATGTTGATGCAAACTTTAGGCTGTGATGTCAGAAAGTCTGATGAGGCTGGTCGGTAGCTATTATGCGGGAATGACCTATGAAACAGTGAGGAAATCTCAACAAGAACAAAAGAATTTCTGTGCCGACTGCAGCTGGCACAGTGAGTGTTACTGAAATCAATTATTAATTTAGGTGATTTATTAAGTAGAAAAATACAAAACATTTGTTGCATAAAGCTTCTCAGATGGTGAGAACTCCTTTTTCTATTTATAACTGCAAATTGAAAACATAAATACTATAAAAATAAACTCTGGGCTCTGGTAACTTGTGACGTGCATTTGTCATTGTTTTGGGCCCGTCATGATCCAAACGTAAACAAAATGCACATTTCAAACCACTAATATCAAAAGCTTTTGTCAAATTGAAACACAGACAAGTGTGAATTAATTAAAGTTGCTGCTTTAATCCTTAAGATTTCAGTCCTGATTGATATGAGGACACCTATGCTTGCTGTTTGTAACAACAGCTGTGGTTTGAAATCAGTAATTAACTGGATTGATCACTGAGAGCAGCAAACACACACTGAGTGACTTAACTGTAACAAGTAAAACAACTACCTGTGTATATAGTGCAGTAAAACAAGCTGTGGACTGAGAGGATGCGCTATGTGTTGCTTTAATAAAAAAGACTCAAGACATCCAACATGATAATGCTCAACTCTTGACATCACATCCTTAATCCTTCCTTAATCCTTAAAACTACCATACAGAGAGAGAATTGCAGGATACAAATACATACATTGAATGGCATGAATAGTTTAAAATGGGGTTTCACTTAATAAAAAGCTATGCATTGTCACAATGATATGTCTAAACAAAGCAGCAGACCAATATCAGAATGACTCAGTCAAACTCAAAGTCAAACTCGTTCACTGTGTGGAACAGGGTGAGTCTCCTCAAGCTTTTTTGACCTCTCATTCAGGAAATATTGATTATTTAAATTCTTTTTTTATAACTGCAGGCAAAATAATGACAGCAGCAAAGTAGGAAATATGTTGATTGGCTGCAGTGAGTGCAAGGACATTGACGGGGTTAATGACAGTAACGTGTTTGGTGATTAATAACTTTGTGGACTGCTGATGTTACCACGCTAGCCTACAATTTATGTTTACAACCATGCTTTTTTTCTGTCAAATCCAGATTTTCGCCAGTAAATCGCAAATTTTGACGTGACGGCAGCTTCACTGTGACTAGTCTACGGACAAAAGGCAACAATCATTGAAATCCACGGAGTCTCAGCATCTCCTGATTATTTTTTACAGCAAGTCTCTCAGGATTTTTTAGGTTTTGAGGTTTATTGAAATTGTGTCAGTGAGAACAGGAACTTAAGTTTACAACGCCCCCCCCCCCCAAAGTGTTCTTCGTATTATTGCCACTGAAAGGATCCTCTTGGAACTCTTTGTTTCACACCTCAATAAGCTTTAAGTTTGTCTTGCATTTTCTCCTGAAAAAGCACTTTTGCATTTTTTTTCCCTCACATTCTTTACCTCCTTTACATCATTTATATTTCATTTATATTTGATTCACTTGATGTTTTATTCACATCCTTCACGACGTCTGGAGTTTATTCTCTTCACTGTTTTATCGACCCACTTTCTCCTCCATCAATACTTCATCAGCTCCTTTGCTCTTTTTTTACCTGTTGTTCACTTCTTTTCTTTTTCAGTCCTTTCTTTCTTCATGTTTTGTACTGTAGCTGACATTTACAATCACTCTGACCTACTCAGTTTCCCACCAAAAGTTTCTTTACCTTTTTATTTTATGTTCCCCCCTCCCCCCTCTGTTCTCCATTTCTTCTTTCATCTGCGAGTCTTTTGTGTTTCACTTGAGCTTCTCTGCTCAGAGGCGCTCCCAAAGTCTCATCAGCTGATGAACTGAAGCTGTTTGTTGTAGGTGGAGTCGAACTCTTTCTTTCGCTCTCGTTAAGTCTCATGGGGCTGCGTTCAGACACACTTAGTGGTCCCAGGGTGTTCACCAACACTTGTAAAAAGAAACTGTTGTTGTGCTTCAAGCTGAACCTCCGTCACGGCTGAACGCAGCAGCGGCAGCAGTGGATTGAATCAGAAGCTGACGCTGCTGTTTGATCCTGTGGAGCTGCGTGCAGAAGCACAGCAGTGTCCCACAGTGTTACAAGCTGTTGACTTTAACTCCTGATTTATTTATTTGTATTTTTTTCATTTACATGCTGGGAAACAGAATTCTTAGAAATATACTGAAATATACAGGAATAAACTGATGTTGACAGCCAATCAACTCTCTCTAATCGGTGGTGACGCTTGTGACCTAAACAAAGCCAAAATCCCTTGAACAACTGTGCTATTCACAACCTAGTGCCTTTCCTCAGATAATGTCCTTTGTGTCCACTCAAGTGTATTTATATACTGCTTTAACTTTCTAAAGCAGATATCACAAAGTGATTTACAAAAATAATTAAGATGCATAATAAGTAGAAATAAAAATAGACTAACACAATTGAAGAACCACAACAAGACAGAAAAAAGACATGGAAACATTAAAAAAACTAAGTAATTGTTATAAAGTCCTTAGTTTCTTAAGACCCATATTGTTATTGAATGATTGAACAAAAGATACCAGATTATGCATTTATCAAACAACTGTTCATTTTAGGAAATGCTGTGTGAAGTGCAAATTATACACTGCTCAAAAAAATAAAGGGAACACTAAAATAACACATCCTAGATCTGAAGGAATGAAATAATCTCATTAAATACTCCTTTCTTTACATAGTTGCATGTGCTGACAACAAAATCACACAAAAAATTATCAATGGAAATCAAATTTATCAACCCATGGAGGTCTGGATTTGGAGTCACACTCAAAATCAAAGTGGAAAACCACACTACAGGCCGATCCAACTTTGATGTAATGTCCTTAAAACAAGTCAAAATGAGGCTCAGTAGTGTGTGTGGCCTCCACATGCCTGTATGACCTCCCTACAACGCCTGGGCATGCTCCTGATGAGGTGGCGGATGGTCTCCTGAGGGATCTCCTCCCAGACCTGGACTAAAGCATCCACCAACTCCTGGACAGTCTGTGGTGCAACAGACTGTCCAGGTTGGTGGATGGAGCGAGACATGATGTCCCAGATGTGCTCAATTGGATTCAGGTCTGGG